>NC_142391.1:40074887-40304887 GCF_059441095.1 Idiotropiscis lumnitzeri | reverse complement strand
ATCACTGCACGTGTCCCTCGGCTTTTGAGGCTCAGGTTGACACTCTTCACAACTTATTATGAAATTCCAAACAAATTAAAAATAAAAAGATGTGATAGGACAAGAGGGTTTTACTTATTTATACCAGTATATAAACCTCCAGCGGTCATTATGCAGTCACAGCCACTTATGCGGTGCAGATGCACTAGCGAGCTCAAAAGAGCCCATGGAATGTGTGAGGAGGCGCATCATTCCATTGTTCACAAGTGATTCCTGTGGGAATGGGGAGAGTGCATATCAAGAAAAGACGAGAAACAAGACTGTGCCATCCCATGTAATGACAGATGACAGCCGCCACTGAACATCTAAATGCCTCCATTAAGCTCGACAAATGGTTGTCTGCATGGAGAGCAAGCAGCACAAAGAATGCAACCAACACATTTGTCTTTCCATTTTGGGGAGTTCTGGTCCTGCTTTTGGATGAACTCTTGCCTCTGGTTAGCATAATGTTTGTGTTCAGCAGCAGCTGCTACAGCAGAAGCTGTGAGTAGCAAGAGTTGTAATTCAGCCAAAGTCGGTCAACTTACAGTGGTTTGGACTTTCATTCTACCTCGATTGCTCGCCCTTTTATTTTTCTAACTGGACCCAAGCCATCAGCAGGAACAGTGTGTTGTAAGATTCGGAACAGCATCCTAATGAGCTGCCGGACCTCATCAGAGTTCTTCTACCACCCGCAGGTCAATAAACGCCAGTACTCACTGCAAAGCCCCAACATGCTTTGTGACTGAGCTCTGAGAATGCAATAAACAGACTTATTGGAGTTTGGCTCTGCCTATCTTTACCCCAAAGTAAGAGTCAAAACGGCACAGAATCATAATGCAATTCAAATGTATATGTCTCTGTGTCTGCCCATCACACCGGCGTGTCATGTTCTACTTTGCAACAATGGAAATGACTCGCATGTGAGTGCAAAAACAGCAAAGAGAACTCATTCCAAGTCCTCGCGCTGCCACATGTCAGAGTCATCTGAATGGCCAGTCAACTTTATTACGAAAGAGCTGTCAGAGAGAATCATTAATCCCAAAAGGCAGCCAGAGACAGATGGTACCATGATGGCAGATCGATGCTTTCCCTGATGTCCTGACCATTTTCCAGTGGCAGGAAGTGGGCTAATCCTTCAAAAGAAAGTTCCAGACTAAACACGCAAGAGGGGCTTGAGCCAAGCCTTCCCCAGGCCCAGACATTACCCTACATATGCAGCCTCATACATTGGATGGAAGAGAAAGGGAGAAGTAGAGAGACGTGTTTTTTTTTCTGCTTGAGGGAAGCTTTATAAAAACTCTGACCTTCCCCCGAAGGGCCTCTCAAAGCGGTCCCAAGATACAGAATAAATGGGATGGAGGTGGGGCGTATATGAACTATAGAAGCAGAACCAAACTGAATGTTTGTACGTAATCACAGTTTGAAACAAACAGAAAACACATCTAATTCACTTTTGGCAATTTGATTAAATGATTTAGGCAGTGTAGTCAAAAAAAAATGTGATCAGGACATTTGCAGACACTGCTGTCAAAGATTATATGTACTTAGCCACATTTATTAGAAAACACGTTCAATGATTGGGTTATAATTTGCAATTGTTATGGGGTGCTTTCTATTACTAGAAGAAGTGACAATGCAGGAGGAGATATGAGTTGGATTCCTTTTGTGGCTAAAAGCGCTTTCTGGGAAGACCGTCAATGGATTTTGGAGTGTGTATGTGTGCGTATGTGTTGTGCGATTTTTGTTTTCCAGTTTTCATCCAGAAGACCACTTATGAGGCCAGAGGTCACTGATGTTGAGCAAGAGGGCCTGGCTCGCAATATCTTTTCTAGTTCATTGGTTCAAACGTGGCTCAGGGTTTGTGTGTTATACCTAAAAAGCTGCCGCATGGAATTGGACAATAGATTGTATTATACATGTGTAAAATCTAATCATAATTATCTTATTTACTGCCAGAATTTATCGTTTCCTTAGTCTTTTTTGTTGAAGCGTATCAACTATGATATGATTGAAATACAGTCGATCTCAGTTTTTTTCTGTCTCTTAAAATCTCAGAAGAAGCTGTGCAATGACTGAAATGATATCATTTTGTAATCTTACCACAATTTGTGTGACAGATTATTCTGATAAATAAAGAAAATATTGTCACGACAAGTCATGCTGCTTTAGTGACGCTCCGAGCACAGTTTTTATGCAATGTTGAATGAATGCCTGGTCCAGCGCACTGTGAGTGGGCACCTTTTTATTTCTTTTTTTTATTTTTTATTTATTTAATCTGATCAACAACATGATTCTTGTTGCTGCTTCCAGCAGCAAAGATAGAGGGGTGTTTATTTGACACAGTCAGGGAAACGATGAAACACACTGAACAAACAGCACTGGCATAAATGTTCTTGCTTGGGTTTGACACGTGTCTAGAGTCATCTATGACAAATTCAACAAATTTGTCAGCAGGGAGTAAAGGTCATCTAAATTTTAAAGGGGAAGTCAACCCCCAAAAAATCCTTGCAATAATATGTTGTATGTGCTTCCACTAGTCTAAACATGACACTGATTTATATCGCATTTGTGGATTATTAGTAAAGCAGCCAAATCCAATTTTTAGTCATCTCAGGGGGCGGCCATTTTGTCACATCTGTCGACTGAAATGACATCACGGTTGCTCAGTGCTCAGGTAACAACCAATCATGGTTCACAAGTTTTCTGAAGCTTAGCCATGAGTGACAAAATGGCATCCCTCTGACAAGGCTAAAAACAGATTGATTTTATCGCTGAATTAATATTAGATACATGTTAATTGATCACAATGTCATGTTTTGTCTAGTGGGCCTGCTTAGAATATATTCTTGTAAAGAAAATTTTTGGCTTGACTTCCCCTTTAAAGACATTACAAACTAGCAGAACAAGTGATGTGTTATCAGGCAAACTCTGCTGTGGACTGAAAGCAGCTGCGCAAAATGTTGGATAAAAGGCTCTGAATATGCAAAGAGAAACTGCAGCTCAAGCATGATAATAAGACTGCCATCTCATTAATGCACCGCTACTCTCCTCAATGCTGTTTTGTAACATGGCTATGTGTCAGGATCCCCTTCAGCCTCCCATTATATACCGCCCCTCAAATTTCTTTAATTCCATCGACGTGATGATAAAAGGAGAGGAAGAATTATTATCTTCAACAGTGGTCACACTGTGAAGGAACGAACGTGAGGCTGCATCAGTCAAGACGGGAGCCAGCAGTGTCTAAGGAGAGAGTGAGGGGGGTGCAAAAGAGGGGGGCGGGGTTGGGGTAGAATGAACACCTGCTGGTGATCCACAGCTACCACAGACAAAAAAGCACAAAAGCTGAGGGGGTGTTCATGTGATACATTGCATGGACATACAGTGCTCTATCTATAGCACGGTGCATTACTTGCAAGTTCACATTTGTGCATAATTCTTAGTGTCCGTTTGGATCACAGATGTCTGGGGTTGTGTTCCATTCAAATATTTATTACAAAGTCAGGACTACTTTCCAAAACTAAACTGCAGCAAAGACAGCCTGAGATCACATTACACTGGTAAAAAAAATATATATATCCCAACAGATGAAATAAAACAGGCACCGAGACATAATTGTTTTCCAATACCCATGATATAAAAGGGGATTTTTAAGCATCGTTGATGCTAGCACGTTGACCCAAAATCTTGAAACATACCGAGTATAAAACAACTGGACGAAGGATAAATATTGCTGCGGTCCAAAAATGGGAAGATATCTTTATTTAGGTCTATTTTGTTTCAATCACGCCCCCCCCCACACACACACACCTTAAAAGAATAAATATTAAGTATCACAACATCTGGGACAAAAGGGATTGAAGCAATTGAGTAAATGTTTGATTATTAATTGAGAATAGAGTTCACTCAATTAGTCAGTGTCACAGACTAAATAATTACTGGATAGTAATGAAAATATTTGAATTATAATAACTAGAACCATATCTTCAATCACGGATTGCTTCTACTTTCTACTTGAAACATATTTCATTTAAAAAAAAAAAAAAATACATGCTGACCATTGCATTCAATCTAAAAATTCCTGGTCCTTAAGTGCTACCAAGAAGACAAAAGCGTGTTTGACAACATGTTTAGGAAAGGTTAGCACTTAATGTAATCATTCGTCATCTAACAGGATATGCCGCATGATGGGAAGGCCATCTGTTATGACCCACCACCACATGATCATGTCTCCTGAAAGACCTTCAAAACGCAAGACCAGCACTCAAGCCCCCCCATCAAATACCCCCTCTGTTGATGCACTATCCTTCCTTAGTATGTGTTCATATGCTACCAGTCAAGAGTCATTATTCTTGTATGACTCGGAAACAAAAGCAATTTCTCATGCTCTACATGTCTTCAAATATTGATCCACTGATCCACAAAGGGAGCGCCTAAGGAAAAAGAGTGAATAAAAAGAGGAGTGGATGGTGCGCCAAAACACTGCTAATGCAAAATGAATAGCAGTTCTATTCATTTTTTTATTTTTCTTGAAGAGGGCAAACAGCACACGACAACGTAGCAGAAACTGTCAGGAAACTGGCAGACTCAACACAAGCCCTCCTTCCGTCTTTGGCTGCATCACTATGAATTATTTTGCTACTCAGATAGGTCCTCCTTGCTGAAGAGGAAGAGTGTCGTCTGGCTTTTGATAGACCTTGGAAGGACGCCGACTAATGGATTATTTATAATGTTTTCATTTCTTCTCCGTGACATATCTTTTTTTCTATTTTTCACGATGAGACGATGCTGCAGCCGCAGCATCTGAAGTTCGAGGCTTAGGGCACGGCACACTTCTGGTGTTCAGTCATCAAATTCAGATATGGTCTGCTGTAGTTTTCCTCACTAATTGGGTGGCTATGCAGCAATAATTGGGCAAAAAAGCTCATTTACAGTAACACTGCAGAACAGCCCTTGTCTCACCTCCAGCTAGAAAAACTGCATATAAAAACTGACTTTCAGCGCATTTACGGCAAAAACTAAATAAATACAAATCTTACAAAATATCATGTAATATAGTAAAAGGCAGACAATGTTTTAATTAGAGTCCCTGGTCTCTTCCTGGGTCCAAAATTAATATTTCGTAATGACTTGAATTTTTGTTTTGTACTCTGCTATGGTAACACAAATTAAATAAATAATGTAAAAAAATAAATAAATAAATAATTTCTTTATAAGAAAGTGAAGAACATCAAAGTTATTTTGGGAACAAAGGGGATCGTGCTTGCCAAAATTTTCAAATGTCAGCTGTGAGGAGTTTGAGTTTAAACCCTTTGCTTTTTCTCGATGTTTTCCCTCCACAATCAAGACTAAATAATGCCTAAACAACCAAATGATGGCTTAAACGTGATTAGGAGGCAGGTGCTCCCAACTGAGGAATGTCCAGCTAAGATGAAAAGGCCACGCCATGATGCCGGTCTCGCCTAAAGTATTCAAACCATCTTGGCCCTGCTGAGGTCATGGATTCAAGGTCATTCTGTCACTTCACTGAGCCATTTTAGGAAAAACATGGCAAGGACATATTCTTGGGTCATTGACATGCATTCCAGCACGCATACATCCAAGATAGGACCCCAACAAGTGGTGACCCTTGAGTAACGAGCCTGGTTTGAATCCATCAGCACTTGCATAACACTTAGAACCTTTCACAGTTATCACAGCCAACGGGATGGGGGAAAAATGGTGACTGAGGGACAACAAGCAGCATCTATCACTTATAACTACCGATTAGGTGACATTTATTTTCGCGGAGAAAGCCTTAACTCACGACAGCATTTTTTTTTTTCATAATAAACCACTGGTGGATAAGATGTTGGCCTTATTCAATCCTTCACTTTGTCTTTATTATTTATCATGAGAGAGTTGCCAAGCTTGACGGGAAAAGGCTCTTCAAATTCTCCAATAATGTATTCACATCATGGCCTGGTACACACAAATGCTCACAAGTCCGAACAAAAGCACATTCCATTGGTATCTATGCAAGAAAAAGACAAAAGAGTTTAAAGTCATGCCTTTCACACAATTGTCAGTACAGCCCATGCTATAAATCTGTCCTGAATTCAGTCAAGAGCGTTGCAGGCGGTTTGGACACAAACTTTCAGGTTGCCCCATGACCACACAACAGCAAAAGTCTTCTTGGAGGGTGCCCGTGACTGTTCCCACATGAAGACCACAAGTCAAGGTCCCGCACACGCGCACGCGCTCACGCAAAAAGTGTCGCACTAAGATCCACTATGTTAGGATGACATGTTTACTAAATCCCGTCGTATTCACCTGATGCCATCCCGTGCAAGGGGGCGGGACGCGTCAATCAATGCAAGCAGACGCGACATTTCGTCCTCAATGACCACTCCGAAACCAGCAATTAAACAGAACGGACAATGATCTAGAATAAAGGAGAACTGCACAACCCGGATTGATAATTATCGCTGGGGGGCAACGTGAAAAAGAGAGAGAAGCTCGCGATGAGACCGAGAACAGGCATCAATACGAACCTGTTTCACTTCGGCAGGCATGGTCCAAAATTTCCTCCTTTCGCTCCCCAAAATGGAAAAACCTCAGTGGGATTGAAATATCAGGCGGCTATTTCCGACAATCGGGAAAGTTTTGATTTTAACTCCTCCCGTGCGTTCGTGGCCTTGAGTTATCCACGAGTATTTACGTGGAGTTTTGCCTCCGTGAGCGCAGAGGTAGCTCCTCAGAAGCGGTCAGCCATCCTCGACTAGCCGCGTCAAATTCAACCACGTTAGCAATGAACATACCGGAAGCATCGTGAAGCCTTTCAAAGTAAAACCTAGCGTTCTGTTTATGTAGTTCTGCTCTGTCTGCTCAATAGCAACACTACAAAAACACAATATTAAAATATCGGCTGTGTAAATTCTTCATATCAAACTTTATGGACCCCAGAGCTCAAATATAATAGAGCAGTACACAACACATGATTTAGATGAATGACAATATTTGCTCTTTTTTTTTATTATTCAAATTGCGTTTTGGAAATCAGCAGCGAGCCAGCCAGACAGACAGACAGACAGACAGAGCGAGAGAGGAGAGAGAGAGAGAGAGAGAGAGAGAGAGAGAGAGAGAGAGATATCAATCGATAGATAGATAGATAGATAGATAGATAGATAGAATGAAAAGAGCAGTTAGCCACACACACGTTCGTAATTTTGATGTGACGATACGTGACGTCGACGGCAAATAAAAGCGTTTGTAATTTTTTTCAAATCCGGGTGATATGAAATCTATGAAATAGTTAAAGCTGTGGCTGATTCACCTTATACGTATCTTCATAAATGTTATTAAAAATGAATATGTAAATACTCCTGCAAAAACGATCCAAAAAAGTCACAATTTATTCCTCCGAGTCACTTTCTAAACAGACTATAACCAAATCGTGCCAAGCCAGCAACTTGTCTCATTTGGTCGTCGGCCAACAAAAACCTCTTACATGCGACGAGCATTGAGCAATACTGTGAACAGTTATCCACTTAACGTGGGGAAATTGGCCAACAAGATATGGGTGGGTGATTGAGTATTCAACTGCACTGTCTCTCTCAGCATTAAAAATGTAATCCTTCAAAATAATCCAAATTTGGAATAACTGATCCTGTAATCTGATTACAGTTTTTTTTCCTCTAACTGTAACAGAATACAGTTCCTTTTTTGTATATATATATATATATATATATATATATATATATATATATATATATATATATATATATAACACTACTTTTATTTTGAAATTGCACTAGATCCATCCAGTATTTCAACTGTATTTGTTGTATTTGACGAGTTTTAATATATGACAAGACCCTTTGCTGAAATGATGTATACGTCTATGGGATAGAGAGAAAATCTTGCTCTTTAATGAATCCAAGTCAATAGCATCTGGAGCAAAATTATGTGCAGACAGTGCACGCACTCAACAAACTGTATATCCTGTACGTGAGGTTACTATTATCCATTCATCCATTATCTAAACCGCTTATCCTCACATGAGTCGCGGGTGTGCTGGAGCCTATCCCAGTGTCTTCAGGCACGAGGCGGGGTACACACTGAACCTGTGGCCAGCCAATCGCAGGGCACTCAAAGACAGACAACCAGTCACACTCACAATCACACCTAGGGACAATTTAAAGTGTTCAATTAATCTGTGATGCATTTTTAAATGTAGTAATTTTAATTCGTTTTTAGGCCGGCTTTGTTAGTTTTTCGTAGTTTTACAGTATCACTGCAAAAAAAATGTTTTGTTTACTTTTAGTTTAGTCTTTATAAATTTCAGTATTAGTTTTTGTTTAAAAAAAAATACTATTTGACCTCTTCTTCCAGTAATTTAATTAATTGCCAAAGATGAAAACAAACAATTTTAGTTAGTTTTGTAAATGTAAAATGTAGTTTCAGTTATATTTACTCGTTATACTATTTCATTGACCTTGACTATGTTACCTAGTAAAAAAGAAAAAAAAACAACAGGGTGGGGCCAATGGAGAAGAGGAGAAAGGTGGGTTGCAGGGTGTTTTCTCTTTCTCTTTCTCTCTTGCTCTCTCTCTCTCTGTCTCTCTCTCTCTCACACACGTACACACACTCACACTTACACACACACCCACACCCCCACATACATTTCTTTGGGACCAACTCAGGGACCTTGGTGGTGTGGGACCAGCACCTTCTATCCAGCCCAGCTGTGTGTGTCTCTCACCCTCAGGACCCCTCCCCCTTTTTGGCATAGAGAGTGAAGCGAACGGAAAAAGAGTAAAAGGAGGGGCTCTCAGACACAAAACAAAAGTTGCCCCCATTGAGGCAAAGGCAAGCCCATACTCTGCAAATTTCTACACCCTACATACACACTGACACTGGCGGCTTCTTTTCTCTCCCTCTTTGTTCTGTTGCTCTCACTGCTCTGGATGTAAGGGAGGGCTGGGACGTACGTGAAAGAATTCACACTCCAATATCAAGTACTGTGTCCAGGACTACGGTGGAATGTTAATCTAATAACGTCAATGAAAGCTTAACCGAAAAACTTTGAGAGACGTTTGGACAGTCAAGAGAGGCCGAAAGGGATGACTGGACTAAAATAAACAGAGAAAGGAGAAATCCCAAGCAGAGGGGAAATGCCTGAGGTTTTGCATTCCACTAGCCTGGTAGTGCTGTTTCATTTCCCTAGTGTTGTGGATTCAATTGTTCCTAATGAAAGAGCTGACCCAACATGCACCACTGCATTTAGATTTAGTTCCTGGCCAAAATACCCCCTAACAGTTGCATTTATGCAACTGTTTCAACTCAATATCTTTGAAAGGTAAGATTCAAGGAATTTAACCTTTGATTATGTTTTACAACTTATTAAAAACCTATTAAGGACTGTGGAAAACTCATAAAAGTTAGAAAAAAAACAAAAAAAAAAGCATTAAGCTGAAACGCATTGCAGCTACTGAACGATTCAAACATTGGCAGCTTATAGAGTTAAAATGGCCTAAAAGGCTCCAACTGTATGGTGTGTATGTAATACTAAATTAAACAATTTCAACAATTCGTTTTGATGTCTTTTTTTTGTTTTTTTTTCAAATCACATCTCTAATGTGTTGACAGCACAGGAGAAAACCTGTACTCTCATAAGTATTCATTTTCTACTGTGTATCATGTTCTGGGTCACGGCTCAACTGGAGTTCTGTGGACTTTGGGAGCGAGGCGTGGTCCACACAGGACTGGTTGGCAGTGACATAAGTCTCCCCTTCAGGGGACTGTAAGCTTTTGCAAATTCCATGCATGTAATGTATACACAGTCGAAAGCAATCAATTATTATAGTAAAAAAAACACAAAAAAAACACCCCAAACTACCTCAATTTACTAGTGGCTCTGGATATTACTTTTTGCGGATGCCAATTGCAGATTGAAGTCAGATGGTTCTCCCGATCAGATCACGTGATTGGAACATTTTTCCGATTTTTCCGATCAGTATTTTGGATACATTGGATTTTTGAATGAGCTACATTTGTAAAGAATCACAAAGCAACTCAAGTGTCCTCAGGTACAAATATATTGTCAAATGAAACAGCAAAATCTTAGTTTTATATTAAAACATGTAATGTTCTGGGTTTGTGTGGTGGCGAGATGAGAAAGATGAGAGGCGGTTAAAAAAAGAACACACACACAAATTGCTGGATCTTTGCAAAAATGGTTGTCTTTTGAAAGGTGCAACGTTTTGAGCCCAGTGGATTCGGTATAAGCAGATACTCAAAATCAAATTACTGACTCTGTTGCAAATTCTTAGTTTAGTTAGACGTTTATACTTATCGTGGTCCTTTTTGATAGCATCTCAGCATTGGTTAAGAAACATTTGGACAATAACTAGAAGGACATTAGAAAAACCTACAGGATGTCATTCATTTGCATTTAACATTAAATGTTAAATAAAATGAAAATTCTGGTCAAATGTATTTTCATACATTTCTATTCCTCCATTTTTACATCTATTACAGCACACGGAGAACATACGGTTGGAATGTCAATTTAAATACATTCAAGAAGGATGAATCTTAAATGAAATGTTTGGCAAAAGAGGCAACTCAGGTAAGTTCCCGCCTTTTCACGCATTCCTACAACATTACAGTAACCCTCTACAAAACGAGACATTTCACATGCTAAGTCCAAATTCTTTTACTTGAGACTGTCTGAAATGCACCAACATATAAACGCCTTCGGGCTCCAGTGTGAAAAAAATCACTTGAGACTGCATTCGTGTGTGACATGAAATGGAAGAAATTGCAGGCTGAGCGATGTTCAGTATGTCCGGTTTTATGTCCTGAGGCAATGCCAGACATCATATAGTCTCTAGAAAAGTGGAACAATCTGTGCGTGTGTGTGTGATCAAACATTTTAGTGTACCTGGTTCTTAAATTGGAAGGATTTCATGCCCACATAAATCTGAAAGATGAAATAAAAATCTTGTAATATGCCGTGTTGGGAATAACACCGTTTAAACGAGTTAATGGCATTCGCAAACTTTTTTTTTTTTTTTAATGGAGCAATCCAACAAATTATTTTTCCTGTAATTGAAACGCCGTACTTGTTATTGTACCTTAATACCAATGTGTTACAACTGATTTCTTAGTTCCGACTACTGCGTAATCCGAACGCACTCGGTCTACACAAAAAGGCCTCATCCCGTGTCTCTTAATTGCAACGCTCCAATAGCTCCTCACTCCTCAAAACAACCCGGAAGTTGTTCTCACGCAGCCATATTAATAGTCTAAAAACACGCATCGCGCATCAATGATCTTCCACGGGCTATCTTAATTAAATCGAGGGACGGATGGCTCCTCTGCGGAAGTCCTGCAGCTCCTTAAAGTTGATGTACGAAAAGAGACGTGTACCAGCTGGACTTCCAATTCAATAGTTATAATCCATGTATGTGTCTTTCCTAATTATTTTAGTTTTATTATATATTTTGGTAAGTGTCTGTTGTATTTGGGGAAGTATAAATCTTAAAATTATATTTGTTTGGGATAGCAGAAATGTATTATGCGCTATCAAGGGTAGTCAAGAGAAAGGGAAAACCACTGGCATATACACAGTTGGGCTGCTAAGATTAGTCGACTAATCACGACGACATTGAAAAACCTAATGCTCGACTAATAATTAAGTAGTCGACGAGTCGTTTATTTATATATTTATTTAGAAGCTGTAATGCTTTTCTCTTGAAACAGGCTCGTCTCGCGCTTTTCCCCGCTGGCTGTTGCCTGTCTAAGGAGCACATGCGCAGTCGCGGTGATCTGGGTCATCCGTGTAAGCATTGTGGGTAATGAGGCAGGGTATCATGGCTACCTGGTGTTAGCAACAGAGTCCTAAAGTTACGGCACATTTCACCCAGAAATACTTAGGATGCAAACATCTCGTTCATGGCTGCGCGGAGGGGATGCGCGATCATCAGGAAAGGAAGCACATTATGGCTGATGTCTTTTTTTTTTTTAATTCTTGACACGTTCAGTCGCGTCAGGTCGCTGTTGTTAGCACACGCACACAAAGGTGTGTTTTATGTATACAGTCACAATGTCCTTTTTGCTACGCTAACATATTACAGCGGCTAATATGGATTAAGGAGGCGTTAGTCAGTGAACTGCCGTTTTTTTACATACCAAAAATATGTGTTTATGCCGTGTTTGACAAAGGAGAAAGATCCCACGCTCTCTCTCGCAAACAGAGTGATGCGTTCATGAACAACTGCAAAATTCTAGTGCGGAAAATAACTAAACATGACATATATGCCACAATCCCTCATTGGTGTCACAAAACAATAAAACACATAATTAAGTTTGTTGCAATATACTACGTTATAGTACTTACATAAAAATAATTACCAAATATATTCCCAACATTTAAAGATTTTATTCCCTGTTGCATTCATTGTGTTGACCAATTTACTACTATTAAGATAGTAGTCGTAAACCATACTCGTGAAGAAAAAGATTTCTTTCGCAAAGTGCATTTTCCTAATTTAATCATCTTATTTTACAACCTCTATAATTAAAAAAAAAAGGCTTGGTCCCCAAGAAGAGGGCTTTTTTTGCACTCATAGTTTTGTAGTATTAGTGCAACTTTGCATAGTGTATAGTTTACGTTTCATTTTTAAATGCACAAAATTGCAGCCGAAACCTTTAAGGCCACACAATATTGCCTTCAATTTAAGCTCTTATGAACATCTCAGAAATGCTGGTACAAGCTGCAAAGCTTCATCAAAGTTGAATGTTGTATCATCTCATTATTTTGCACATATATATAGAATTAAGCTGTAAACTAATTATGGTTATCTAGAAGCTTGCTTGTGCGACATGCCGGAATTTATTTATGATCTGATTAATCGACTAATCGTGACTACTGTTAGTGATTAGTCGACTACTAAAATAATTCTTACACAGTTAAACTGGTAGAGTAAGTTTTACAGTCAATGTTTATTCCCCTCTAATTGTATTTAAACAATTTGGAGTCTACTAGAGCCACTAGCACGGGAGTAAATCTTCACAATGGATCAAAATCTCTCAACTCTGAGTACATGAGGCCCCTCCCCCAATTCCTCCAACAAAATGTACTGTTTAGAAAAAAAATAACAACACCAAAAATGTGCATCCTTATTTTAGGTAAAATTTCCATCTGAGTGTGTGGAGTTAGATGGTCCGCAGTTGACTAATTCGCTAGTATTTTGTGAGCCTTAGGAGAACCTTTCAGACGCCTGAACACACATTTTGAAAAGCTTGAGTCCTCCCATGTGGGTGTCCAAATTTAACAGCCCAACGCTGAACATAATCTCTAATGTGCCATTGTAGTTTTTAATTATTGCAAGGGAAGATTCGACAGAAGAACAGAGTTGTCCAAGATGACAAACAGCAATAAATGTGTCATTTATATTGAATAATTGACGGAACCAATTGCACAAAAAACAAGGCAATGTAGTGGTAAAAACGGAAAATATGTTTATTGAACTCGCGAGGCTTGTTTAAAAAGCTTTGTTGAACACCTACAGACCTGTAATAACCTCGAAGAATGTTTTCAATGAGACTTTTTTTTTATGTTAAATAGGATCAGCACCCAGCCATGTTTGGTTTTCCTGCTGGACACTAAGGACAGGTCACATTCCACAGGGGCACTGGGGTCTCATGAAGGAGAAGGTCTTTATTGTAAACATATGGGCTACAGTTTGGATTCTGGATCAAAGAACCAAGGTGAAATGTATGTTTGGAATACCTCGGTCTTCTTCAAGTATCTGTAGGAAGGAATTCTAGCCACTGACACCATCAGTTCATATGTAAAGAGGATTTGAAGTGAAGAAAATTGGAGCAGCCCCCAGATACCCTTCTTAGTGCTTTTAGTGAACTTAATGCTTTATTGGATTGTGATCAAATGGCAGGGACTTGGACTAAGGCAGACATTAAGTCTTCTAGTGGGCTGATTTGAAGGCTGAAGGTTTGAAGTCCACCATAGAGGAATATAAATAGCTCACCTGATATGAAAGGCATTTCCATTTCTGGCCATTTTTTCTTGATATCTGTGTAAAATAGAGAAATATGCCCAACGTAGAGTTAAATTGAGTCTTTGTATGTGTGCCAAACCAAGACACAAAATGGTCTTTCACCTTATCAGACCTTGAACAGTTAGCGGTGTGATTCATAGGCCCTTCCAACTGACATTAAAGCTTTACGTTTGCAAATTCCTCTTTTGAATATGCATGTTCTGCAAATGTACGTTTTTAAGTAATGTGACTCTGCCGGAAAGTTGATACTTCGTTGGGGGTCTACACAAAAGAAACAATGACAATATGGTCCTTCATTGTTGTCTTTGGGAAAAGACACAAGCAAATGATTAGAGGAAACAATTGAAACACATGCATGTCCTCTGTTTTTACAGACTACCGTTTTCAATGTTTAAGGCTGTTTTACAAGCAAATTTATGTTGGTAAAATCAGTCATTGGGGTGCAAAAAAGTAGCACATTCTCTATTGCAAATGCTAAATTTCGGTTCACTTGGCCTAAATCTAGACAACAACCTGAGAAGTGTGTTGTGGTTGTGGCTGATGATGCCTGAAGTATGAAAAGAAGTCAACATAAGTGGGTAGATGCGACGCTTTTAAAAATGAAGAAAAAAGGATAACGATATGCACATCTAAATTAGAACGTTTCAACATATTGGGTTTAGCTCCCCTTTAAATATGTTGTTTATGAACATGAATCAGGTTCAATTTAGCCAAATGACATTGGCATCCGTTGCCCAGGTTCCCCTAAGCAAGGCATCACCTCAAAATTGCTGTCCGCTGTCCCACAGCATCACTAAAGCAGTGTGCTCACTCCTTTTATACATTAAATTCACACTTCAAATTGTGTGATATTTTTTTTCCCAGTTAAATTAACTCTGGTCACTGATAGTGTTGTGGTACATCCGCTTGAGTTGTGTGCGGGCAGCGTGGGTCCGGTTCCCACTCGGTGACGGTGTCTATGTCTGCCCTGTGACTGGTTTGCGACCAGTTCAGGGTGTAGTGTGCCTTTCGCCCGTAGTCAGCTGGACCCTCCCGCGACCCCGTACAGGATAAGCGGTGTGGATAATGACATGACATGACATGACATAATTAACTCTTCCAGAGCCTAGATGATCGCAAATAGGGCTGCACAATATTTGGGAAATGATCTTCATTGCCATAATGGCACATGCAATATGTGGATCACGAAGACTGACTCTGAAATCAGATGCAACCTTCAATGTCATTACTAACACTAAATAATTAGATAAGAATACACTGAGCCTGCTTATTTTTCCAAATGAGAAAAATATATATCTTTCTATATAAATAAAGACGTCATTTCATCAGGTGCATGTTAAATATCGCAATATCAACATTGCAATCAGTATTCGACACGCATTTGGCATATCGCATGTCTTCCCAATATTGCGCCATCTTAGTTGTAATCCATCACTCCAACAACGACATGAATTAAAACACTTCAAACAATTGTGGAGACATAAGTTGGTGTTTTGTATAGAAACATGCACACCAAGCAGCAACATTCTTGGCATTCTTTACTGGCTGCTCCACATAACAGCAGTATGAGAAAAAATAAGTAGAAAAAGAGGACCTTGGGAACAGTGTGAGGTGAAAAAATAAACAAAGGGTCCACTTTCACACTAAGGTAATTAGGGTGTTTATGGAGGGCGAGAAGGTTCGTGATGGCACAGTGAGTGCAAAAAACACGGTAGAGATAGAGGAGGAAAAGAAAAGGAGAGCAGGGGGGGAACTAAGGCTCATTGTTAGGAAGCTGATTTATGAGGGTACAAGGTCTCCCTGGCCCAGCCAGTCGAAGGATAGATCTTCTGTCACTATATCACCCTCAGCCCTTTGTATGCATCGTGCCTAGACGAGGCTGGGGGCTGCGTGGAGATGAAAGCGGGTGGAGGGCGACCGGGCCGATTGTTGGTTGAGTGCTGCAGTGCCATGGCAGGGCTGGGGCCTGCACATCCTCACCACAGACAGCAGCTCCGATCAAAAGCTGCACTCCTCTCTCCCTTCTAAGCCTGAAAAGTCTTTGAAAACTTCCCACTACATACAGACAACAAGATAATAGAGGTCTGCAGTGCCCGAAGCCCGCTGAATAATAACACTTCAACACTAAACCAACAGTTTATGATATCCATGATGCATGAAATGATCCTGTGTTTTCTTATCAATGGGCGCGGCACGAGATGGGAGAGATGAGGCGTCTGGTGAAATCAGGTCACCTTCTCCCTCAGCCTCAGAGGGATGGGGCTGTCTGTGTCTTGTCTGTCTCCACACATAGAACTCCCCATAATACCTCACTTGATCTTTCAAAGCCTTGATGATGACGCACCTTCAGGCAAAAATCAATTTGCAAAGGCGAGTGCAATGTCAAATGAAGAAAGGGTGTCTTGGTATGAGCGGTCGCATGCAAGGACTGTCACTGGATAAAGATTCAAAACTCTTTTCCATCTGTGTCACTGAATCTCTATTGATGATTACGTCAAAAGGACGCTAATGGGCTGTCTGACTGAAATGTTTTGATGCAACAGCATGAGCACGTTCTTTGCATTGTTCCATAAACAGTGAAATTGACTTAACTTGATGCACCGTCTCAGATTCAATTTCTGATGTCAAAGCCCAGTCCACAGCAAAACTCAGTGACTTGCCTTACGGCTCCAATACATTTCGAGCGAAACGTATTCTATGCACTTGTGGAGAATTATACCAAACGTACAACAAGCTCTTTCTTATTCCAGTAAAAATTGCATGTGCATCATAGCATATGATGTTTTCAAGTTTTATTTTCTCTGTATTATGCCACATAATATCAGTGCACAACTCGCATGCTGAACTAAATGGTACAAATACACAAACTGAGCACGTGTGGCCTGCAGTCTTTCTAAAGCTACTGCTGGTCATCATGATGTAAAATTCTTCATATTTTTGTGATCAACTCCGGTTATATCCAAGTTCACTTCCGAAGGATGTGCACAGTGTGTGGGTTGAGTTGCAGTGTGTGTGTGGGATGGTGTGGGAAAACGTAGGCAGTAAGGACAATTCACAGTCTACAAATCCTATAAACCTTTGAGTACATACATTGCCCCATTCAAACACAAGTACATATACACACACAGTATTAGTAGTTGAGTAAAGAAAGGGTGCCGGGTGAAAGATGAACACTTTCATCTGTGTGAGGCCCTTCAGTGTAAACAGTGACAGACCATTAACAAAATATGACCTCAAGGCAAATGTAAGGTAAGCATATTCATTTCTGAAGGTCTTAGTTCATCAATAATAAACACCCTTCACACTTTTACCACAAATAAACATGCTGCATCTGAAAATGGAAGGTGCCGCACAAACAAATTGCTTTCGATTTATGCTTGTTGAAAAAAAAAATGCTGTTTGAAAGGCTCTGCTCCAAAATTCATTTTGTGCATTGGGAATGTCCAAAGAAAAATTGTATAACACAAGCACATGAATTGAAATCCTCAAAGAGTGAGGTCTCATCAATTAGTTTGGATGTTCTTTTCACCCTGGAAGTCATTAATATAGGTAAATACTTTCTCTCAGCGGAGGTTTTAATTGTCAAAATCAATCTGCTGATGTGTCTGATGACGATCACATTGGTCTCATTTGTCCAACTTACATTTCGTGCAACAGAGGAGCCCATGCCAGGACTCCTATATCTGGATCAAAGGGCGCATTCAAATAACCACCACCACCACCACCAGACAATATCAAAGACCAGAAGGTGAAAGGAGATGGAATTGGATGTCAAGCAGCAGCTTAGACGAAAAGGGAAAAGGAAGCAAGGAGAGGCAGAATCAGTTTGCCTCAAAATGGTAATAGACAGAACATCCAGGACAGGGTTCGAGCAATGTCAACAAGTGCCTCAGAATAGTTATTGATTCCCACCTATGAGGACCTAAAACGATGATGGAATGAACTTGCTCAGATGGAACTAATTGTGAAATGTCGCCAGGTGGGATGTTGAAACAGACAAGAGGGGTGGTCCAGCATGCTGACTTATTTACCTGCATCACCACTTGCTGCCATGCTAACGGTTGGCTGCTGGGAGGGTTGGATGGCGCATTAGCCCGCCCAAGCTGCAGGGTACGACGCTCCTCCTCCAGGGCTCGGGTTAACTGCTCAAAACGGGCTTCCTGTTCTTTCACTGACGCCAGGATGCTGGCAGCTGAGCGAACTTCATAGTCCTCCATGTCCAGTTTTAGTTGCACTTTAGGTGAAGGAGGGAGAGGAGAGAAGGGAAAGGAGGGGTACCAGGTCAATGACGACACCCAGACCCCGTAGAAAGGCTGCGTAGCACCTACAGCATGTCTCAGCTTTCAGTCAAACATTGGAGAATGTGCCTCCTTCACCAGGTTTTAGCGAACCCTCACGCATAAAAAGCACCAATATGGCACATTAAACTGAAACAATTAAATGTCTGACAGCACAGGGAGAGAGAGATTCATAGCAGAGAGAGTGGCATCTGTGCTAGTTTAATCTCTTTCATTTGCACTTTTCTGACACCGGTGCCAAAAGGGAAACGCCTCCGCAAAGGAAAGGCCTGTGCGGGGATATCGAGGATTCACAAAGCCCAGAACAGCCGACACATTAATGAGGGAACTCTGCTGGGTGCCAATTATGTGTTTGCGTTCTGAAGTTTGAGGCCCATTTTGCTAATTAAGACAAACTCTGGTAGAAGCAGTATAGGTTTTGACGAAATATCAGTGGAACAAAATGGAAGCATAATTCACCAATTACTAGCACAATAAAGGGAATTAAACATCACACACTTGGGGCTCTTTCACACATGCACGACAAACACAAACTTTATGTGAAGGAGTTTTTTGAGATTTTCGCTTGACAATTTGATATGAATGATATTTCTCTGATATATATGATTTATAAAATAGATCGTTAATGAACTGATCCAAATGCCTTACCAATAAATTGTACCTCTACCATTTTGGTTTTCATAGCCGTTAAACTAAATCTGATGCTATTTAAGATAAATGTGTTCAAAGGCTGCGCTGGTTACACTTTTCATAAAACAGTAAGGGGAGACGATTTTATGTGGACGATAAGGTTGAATCGAAACAACAAAAGATGCATTCACTTTCAGTTGTATCACGGTTCACAAACTAAAAAATAAAACTAGGAGCAGGATAATCTGTTGTTTGTCATTTAAATGACAATATGACCATATTTAGACACGCTGTACAGATTGTCAGATCTTTCACAACTTCATTATTATTTGGAGGTTTGAGTATATCTGAAGCAGCTCCAGCCTTGTGCTGCATATGTGAACGGCAACTCTTGCCAAAATATAGACAAAGATTTTCTGTGGTCATTGTCCAGAGTCAATGTGACCTTTTTTTTTTCATGGACATCTAATGATGAAGAGGAATTCATTCATTCCTGCAAATGAGCAATCGTAGCTGGAATGGAGGAATGACGCGGTCATTCCTTATGGCCATGCACAGCGCTGTAATGCATTCTGACATGCGAGCAATGCTGCAGGCACAAATCCAACACATGCAGGCTTCCCACAGCTATTCAGACACAAATGTTTGCTGCTTCATATCACACATACTATCATAAGCTCATGATTTGCTCAGTTGCAAGCCTGAGTCCATGTCACTGTCACACACATAAACACTGATATCTTTAACCGATGGCGGCATGATATCGAGGTTGCGATAAATGGCTTTGGAAATACCTAGTAGATACGCAGGAGGATAGCGGTTAGGCAACAGTCATGCCCAACTCTAAGAAAAACTGGGGGATGAGCACAGTTAGGAGAGCTGTGAAAGAAGGAAAGGAACAAGAAAGGGGGGGACAAAAGAGAGAAACAGATGTTAAATCAGATATTGAATCAGATGTAAACTGCAACAACACAATTTTTTTCTTTTTTAAACATACACACAAAAGCTCTTGAAACAGAGACATTTGGTGTTTGGCAAACAGCGACGACATACTGTGCTTCATTTAGACAAGCGCACCACAGCAGAATTGATAGAAAACCTTCCGTTGCCTTTCAGAATCACTATTTTGCATGGCTGATTGAAAATACCTAGGTGGCCCAGCTCTATTTTCTAGTTCCTCCTTAAAGGGGAAGTCAACCCTCAAACCTTTTTTGCAATTATATGTTCTATGCGCCTTCACAGCATTCGGATTCATATTGCAATTGTGGAATATGAGTTAAGCAGTAAATTCCACCTGGTTTTGTCCTTCTCAGGTGGCGGCCATTTTGCTACTTGCTGTCAACTGAAAATGACATCATAGTTGCTAAGGGCTCATATAATGACCAATCATGGCTCAGCTTCAGAAAACAGGTGATCTGAGATTGGCCTTTGCCTGAGCCCTGAGCAACTGTGATGTCATTTTCAATCGACAGAAGTGAGAAAATGGCTGGCCCCATGAACTCATTTTGCAATATCAAACGCAATATTAATCAGAATGCCATGTCGAGACAAGTGAAGGCACATGACATATTATTGCAAATCATTTTTGGAGTTTGTTTTCTCCTTTAAGGTGTTTAATGAGATTGAGAAAATTGAGATTCAAGGTAAATATGGGGTCGAACTAATCCTTGATTGCTAAGTGATTGATTAATAGATGTCTCTCACCAAGTTGCTGCATATACATGTTGAAATATTTACGTTTTCTGCGAGAACATGAACTGAGTGGAGGTTTGGGTAAATCCATCGAGACATTTTTTGGAATGTGGGAGGAAGCCGGATTAGAACACCGTGAAGCACAGTCAGAACATACTATCCTGATTCCAATCCCATGCCTCAGAAATTCAGCATGTACGTTGTATGAAAACCACTGCAACAGACATAAATTTGAGGATATTCAAAGTTCAGTTTAGTTTATGAATGCAGTTAAAGCCATTGCAATCTCAACCAGGAATGTTTTCTTTTTGGGGGTTGGAGAGGGTCTGTTGGGGTGGAGGGCGCAAAGGGGGGTGCTTAGGTGTATGTGATTCTATGCATAAACAGGATTCATTCCTCACTATAAGTCACGGTAAGCACACAGTCCATTTCCCTTTAAAGTGCCAAGTCCCGCTTTGATGTTTCTTGCTCGCTTCTTTTTTTTTTCTTTTTTTTTTTATCTTGTTTCTTTCTTCCTCCAAAGCAAATCATGACAAGAGGGGAAAAAAACACTGCACATTCAGGTGAGCAAATTGCGGTTTACTTTGCATCCTTTCCTCAGAGTAGAAATGGTTATTTTAGCAACCAGTAATAAAGTACCAGAGCTAATTTTGATTGCAAATACTCGAGGAACTGTGGCAATTTGTACCATGACAAGGAAAAGAGGGTCAATAAGCCATTGCATCGAATATCACAAAGGGAATATTATGTCAGCATGTCAGTTACGCCTCACATCTTATCTATCAAACAGCAACATATTGCGCTTACTTAAACACCTCAACACCCACAAGGACAAGTGATTGAAAAATTAAAAAGTCTGTTTCTATAATGTCATTGTCTTATTTTTCTACATGTGTTTGTTTGTTTTAGGTTTACATTAGAAAATGTTCACTAATGGCCAAGGAACAGAAATATATCAAATGTGTACACAATTAACTCGTTCCTAAATCATACTCACTCTTCTTTAGATTTAACTTAAAATTGACGGAACTTATAAAAGTGTGACACAGAAAGTGTGCATATCATTTGTGGTCAGTTTGTGTGTATACTAATCAAAGGAGGGGGAAAAGGAACAGATTATTTCCAATACAAAAGGAAGTGAAAGCGGTCTCAGGGCATAAATACATTTAATTAGTATGGAATGCAGTGGATTTGCTGCAGTTCTATATTTTTACTGAAGAATAAATCACATCTACAGTATAGAATAGTTAAAAATACTCACAGCCACAGTTACAAGAGGAAATGCAAATGATGGAGTCACCACTAGGAGAAAAATTTAGCTTTACAGTAATTTGTACTCTGTGCGTGCAAAAAAACGACTTGATTAGATTCTCTGTCATCACCATCAGGAATTTCTTAAATGGAATTCTGCTTGTCTTTAAGTCTTCATGTATCAAGTAAAAAGACTTTCAAGTCAAAACTGTTCATCAAAATTAGGTGTGGGGACACTTGGACGAGCTGAACAATGACATTTAAATAATAGGTATGCATGTTAAAATGAGATCAGTATTAAAACATCAAGAACCATCAAGGCATGCGGCTCTATGCAGTCACCGCTGTTTGCAGCCGTCAGCATTACGGTGCAAGTGGACATCAATTTCGGGTGAAGCTTCACAACAAGCCTGTTTGTTGTGCCTTGGTGAAAAAAGTTGGACTTTGAAAAGTCCCGCATGCCAGCGCACGACCCTACAGAGCATATGAATTGAAAATGGACGGATGGATGGACAGTCTTTGAAAAATTCCAAGCACTAAAGCTCCACGGAGGAGGCAGATTCCACAGTCAAGTGTGGCTGCCCTGCACTTGACATTTTCAGATGAATTGTGTAGGCGTAGTCCCGAGGGGCCTTGGTGAAAAAAAGTAAGCCACGCTAGCGCTTAATCATGAAATAATGTAATATATATCAACCTACCAACATGCGATTGGCTGGCAACCAATTTGGGGTGTACCCAATGACAGCTGGGTAAGGCTCCAGCACGCCCGTGACCCTCATGAGGATAAGCGGCTTGGAAAATAGATGGATGGCCCTACCAACAATTAACTGTACGAAAACCCTCTCACAAGGCATTGTGTTGGCGTATCTTGGTGACTTATTAAAGAAAACTGAGAAGACGTGATTGAAATTGCAAGTTAGCTGCTTTCCTCATTTACTTTTAAGCCAGCCATGGGAATGTGAATCGTTTTGTGATGTTTTCAGAGGTTGAAGTAGGTCCAAGAAGAGATGTTCACATACATTTTGGGGCCAGTTGTTCCCGTTACTTTGACATCATTAGCATATTTACGATGATTTTGAAAGGACAAATTGTGATGCTGATATGATTCCCATCAAGACATGAAGAAAGGAGAGGTAGGCGCGGCTTATTTTTAGGGGGCGATTTTCAAATTGTTATTTTTTTCACTGATTTCTCCAAAATAAATAGATTAAATAGAAAATACAAGCTAACGTAATTTTCATGATAAAATAATACATACTTTGGGCTAGTACTTGAAATGGACCATCCTGGCTGGATGATCCCTTTTTAGCCAAACACAACAGCACGTCCATGAGTTGAAGTCGACCGACGAATATTCCGCCTTTCTAGGTGCCATGACAACTCAAATACACGGGTGAGCCGTGTTTATCGCCGATTTCAGCTGACAATCAGAAAGTCAATAGACATTACAAAATGGTAAATTCACACAGAAAGTCTGAGTCATATTCCAAAATGCTATGAATATATTACATACTTACATGATCAATTCTAGGAGAAAAATACAGACCTACATGTGGGAGGTTATATTGAATAATAATTATATTTTTTTATTTCTTTTTCAGTAACCCGCACCCCCCACCCCTCCTCCAATTTCTCTTTTTCTTAGTGGATTTCATAGTTTAAAATGTTTACATAGGCAACATGGTACCAAAAACAGAAGAGCTACATTACAAATGATGCACAGTTTCATCAGCAATTTGGAATTGGTTTGTTTTGGCAGCATCAGACAATGCACACAAAAACACGATCCACTACAAATGTGAAATGGCTGTTGCAAACCAAGTGAGGAACATAACCAAATTATGTAATGGTTGAAACAAAAACAATCAGCGGCAAACGCTGTTATATTGTACGCAACTCGGAAGATGGTGGGAGGGAGGCTAAAAAACCTGCGAGCGATCATTTTGGCATTATTTTGCTTTGGTTAAGAAAGGAGCTCGGTGCAAGGCAATCATGGAGTCAAACACACTGAACATAGCCAAAATCCAAGCAGTCATTTATGAACATGCCGATTCACCTCAATGGTGGAAGCAGTATGAAATAAATTTCCCATAGCAGGCTACATTGTCAGCGACAAATGTTCATTTTCTACGGAGGCAGCACCTTTCATCAAGTTATGTTCGACGTCACCACTAGTGATGTTTGACTCCATTTCTCCAATCAAACAGGGCCAAGCAGCCACAAATATTTCTTTCTTCAGACATTGCTACTAGCCTAGTGTGCTGCTGATTCTTTTTTGAAGCGTAAATTCCCTGTAGCCTTATTGATCCTCTGTTGACAGAAAATAAAATTCTGTCAACAGAGGATCCAGCCCAGCAAGTTGATGGGGTACATTGACTCAAACAGAATCTCACAGAAGCACTTCTTTGATGAACCCCCTATGAAAATAACAAATTACATTGTTGTTTTTTGTTATTTTAGCTACAGTGTCATTGTTGGACAATTGCTGAAATTACTGGAGTATTTTTTTCCACTGAATACTTAATTACGTTTACTCAAGTAATTATTTGGAGGTCAACTTTTTAGAATCAGAATCAGAAATCCCTTTATTGTCATTGTACTCAAGTGTGCAACAAGATTTGAGCGCTCCCCTCTCCAGTGCAATACAACAATAATTCAGTTAAGTATATAAATTAGATAAATAAGAGAATAGTTCTAAAGTAACAATACTCTTACTTGAGCACAATTTCTACCTGCTCTACCCACTTCCGTTTATTACACTGTATTATATGTTTAGACGGCCATTAAAGGGTAAGTCAGCCCCCCAAAATTTGTAATAAGAATATGTTCAAGCTGCCCTACCAGTGATAATGTGTAGTGGTGATATTGTGTTTGTTGAATATGAGTTAAGACGTAAAATTCACCCATTTTTGAGCCATCTTCAAGGGGCGGCCATTTTGTCACATTCTGGTGACTGAAAATGGCATAACAGTCGCTCAGGGTTCATTTTGTTAAATTCTTTTGTTCAGTCTGAGCATCTTCAATTGTTGTACGGCAGTACCTGAGTGTATTTTCCTGCGCATTATTACATAAAAATAAATCAATAAAGCAGCCTTGGTCTGTTTGGTCCACATTGTCTTAGACAATAACATTTACACTTGATCAAATAAATTGAGGTATCAAAAAAATAAATAAATTAATAAATAACAGACAAGCTTGTTTTAACTGAACCGTGACGCAAGGTTCACTCCCTTGCTTCGTTTGAGTCATCAATCTCCATAAAAGTCTTTGAAATATTTGGAAGGTATAGCTTGTTCAATTGCTAAGGTAACTTAACCTATACTTAAAATTTCTTAAAGTCTTCAAGCCAGCAAACCGGCGACTTATGACTTGTGATTTATGAATTGAAGGGCCCGTGCCTGATTGTTGTATTTGTAGCTGGGCCAAATGAAGACTATTCCACAGGGACATAAATTCTATATTCTATTCATTCAACTTAGTTGGCTGTGCCCTGCTATATTATAATTGGAAAAACCAAAGAACAAACATTACAGCGGTGTCTCAAAAACCTCAAATGATTCTTGTTGTACAGTTCACACATCCATAGTCTCACAAAGACAATTCAGGCTTTAGTGTTAAATACAGTTGATGCAACACATTGTAAGAGTTTTTCAAAAGGTGCAATTGCTCATCCATGAGAATGACAGGTCTGTCATGCAGCGACAGCCTAATATACTCTCTTAGAAGAGCTTCTACTTTTCACTATAAAAAATTGTGAAAATGCATTCATTACGACGTTTGCGCAGGACAAGCACAGCTTCAAAATCCTTGAATCTACTGATGCTAAATAGGAATTATTGCTCTTTGGTCAAACACAAATTCCTAGAGTTTTCATTATCATCATTATGAATATAACTCATGACTATCAAAATAGTTTGCAATTACAGAAAATGTATCTTTACTACGTTGTTTGGGGTCTATGTATCCAGTCATGAAAACAGCAACATTCTTTGCATGCTAATTACAATTACAAAGAGTCTCTTCACGAATCGGACTTGAGTCTGAGTTGTTCGACAGGTGGAGCATATTGAAAAGCATATCTAATTCTAAATAAATACAACCACAACATGTTTCAACTGATATTTACCATATTTTAATTGTGTGAAATATTCAAATGAGGCCGTATTTCTTGGAGGGGGAAAAAAAGCAAACTTATTGAAACAACAATCAACAAGCAGTTAACTAGCAAAGTGAGACAGTCCCCAGAGGAGGCTTAAAAGGGAAACGCAAGTGTTGGATGTTTAAACCAAAAACACTGTCAGGAAATATAATTGCTGCGATGATGAGCTGAACAAAGTGATTAACAGAGGCCGGAGGTATGAAGGGAGAGGCGGCAGTACCTTTGATGTCGGTGAGCGCCGTCACACCACAAGTAGAACAAGGAAAGGCGAGGCTCTGATAGATTGGTCTTGATTGTTCCGTCTCTCAGGGGAGATCTGTGACTAAAATAGAATGACATTGGAATTAAGTATGCAGCCAACTTGCTGACTCCACGTTATCAAGAAATAACTCTTCTATGATTCAGAGACACATGCACTCTTAATTGGTTCATCCCAGCGCAGTATGCTCACCAGCCACAAAATAACACAGGAGCTACTGTATGTAGTAAAAAAGAGGAAACAAAGTAAAATCATACTTGCAATGATAATAATGCACTTTTTTTAATTAGCTCGTAAGTACGAATTGGAAATTGTTGCTGATAATTTGATTGTTTCGTGTAGCAAGAATAATTATAAAGGTCACATTTTTGAAAATGAGTTCTCATAAGGGATTCTTTTTGACTCAGCAGAAGTACAGAATGGGGCGTCGGCCAGTCTACTTTTTCAACAAAGTTGTAAGGTATTTTATTTTCCAGAGAGAATGAAAAAATGTTGTAGAGAAGCATATCACTGAAAAAAACAACAACAATACAATACATCACAAATTACTATTAAACTCCACAACAGCAAATTGTCATCAAATGACTTTATGTGGCCTGTCTTTACTTTTTTTTTATTAGGTTTTGACCTTAAAAAGTTTGGGCAATATGGAGTTTGCCATGTGCTGTAACTTAAAGCGATGATGTTGCAGATAAAAATTCCACATGTTGCTGAAACTAACCTTTAATTAATAAATATTACTAAATATATTACTAGATTCAATACTATGTCATTGTTATCATGTTATTATTACCACGAAAACCTGATGTGCAAGACAAAAAAAATAAGAGTCGATTTCATTTAGAAAAGTTTACTTTTATCTCTTAACATTTTTCCTAAAAATATATTAAGCACCAGAAACATTGTTGTCATCGACATTTGCTTGGCCAGGGATCAATTATTGGTTATGCGTGAATTTATGATTTTATGTGTTGAACCGGACAAAATCCCAACTTGTGTGATTGGAGCTCAAAGCAATATTTGAGTTGCTTAGGTTCCACTTGTCAATAATAATATGTGGCAAAGTAAAATATCACAAAGTAAAAAAAATCAGTCATAGTTTCATGCACTGCTTCTCAATTATTTTCTGTTATACTCCCCCTAGGAAGAAGAATATACCTTGCGGCAACCCCTCCTTATTAACATTTAAAATAACTGCTGAATAACTGTATTTACATTAAACTCCCTGCGCACACTCTGAAGATGGCAACGCCACTGCTACCCACTGTTGTGGATGTACAATTAGACACTTGCACCCCTGACATCGCGGCACGCTCCCCAGGTAGGCCTCACTATATGACAAGTGCTGGTTTAATCTCAAAGATTTTGATACGTACCCATCAATCCGACTTTGTTCAATGAAAATATACCTTGATTGTTTATCATCTGCTCAAAACAGTCCATTCGTTGATCAGAACCCAATGTTGTCGATACTTGACAAAGAGACGGCCATC
This sequence comes from Idiotropiscis lumnitzeri, assembly GCF_059441095.1. Classification (NCBI taxonomy): domain Eukaryota; kingdom Metazoa; phylum Chordata; class Actinopteri; order Syngnathiformes; family Syngnathidae; genus Idiotropiscis; species Idiotropiscis lumnitzeri. The sequence goes on along the minus strand of NC_142391.1, from coordinate 40,277,021 downwards.
GGCTTTCCACTTAAGCACGTGTCGTTGCCTGTTCCCAATACTATAGAAATGGTGAGGTGCGGTCGAAAGCAGAAGAATAGGCTTTGAAGGTTGCTTTCGGATTGAATAGTCATCTTGAAGTAAATATCATAATTCACAATCTGATGTAAAGCATAAATTAATTGTATTAGTTGTGCAAATCCAGGTGACAGCAACCTTCCAAATGCAGTTGAATTCTTTCATATGCTAAGTACGGGACTTCCAAATAATTACAGTCAAACAAGCCTCACTGATGATTTGCAACATCGTCTCTGAGTACAAGCTAATTACAAAAATAAAACAGTTTTGCTGTTGGGGCAAGTTTTCTATCCCATGTACAATTTCATTTTGTTGCAGCATCTCCAAAGTTTTGCTGACAAAATACAAACACCAACTAACGCTTTTCGACTGATAAATCTTTCCTGAAGCAATCCAGTGTAACACATACAAATATGCTATATGTGTATTTTTCATTTCTTCGGTCCAATAAATGATTCTTAATAATAGGGCAACTCTTGCTTCAAAAAACTGCTGAGCAGCCTGACCATTGTTTTCACACTGTGGTCTTGCAATGTTTCAGAAAGATAAACATCACATGAACTTCATACCAATGGACAAATGATTCGGCCATACAGAGCACGGGCTCATCTGTCGTTGAAGACTTGAAACAAAGCTTACCCAAACACTGGATCAATGGCTGCCAGGATGGCCGAGTGGTCTAAGGCGCCGCGTTCAGGACCCAGTCTCCCCAGGAGGCCTGGGTTCGAATCTCGAATTTCCCCATTGTGGGACTAATAAAGGGAATATTATTATTATTAACTTCGCCCTTGAATTATCATCATATGATTTGCATCTTGTGCAGAGCTCCTCACCACGATGGGAAAAAGAAAACCACTTTTTACCCCCTAATGTGAGATAAAATATATCCAAAATGAGTAAATATATATTGCGCAGTGAGTTGATTTTTGTTCAAATATTTCAAAAGATATGTGCGTAATCTGTGTGCAAGAGAATGTTTGTGACGCAAAAATCAGTATTTGCATCTACAACTGACAAGTAACAGCACAGAAAACTTGCCGAGCATTTCTTAAAACTGTTTCCAAAACATTTGGGGTCCGAGGTCAATTTCAATTGGCTCCCCCAATAAAATTCTGTGAGCAATTTTATTCATTGTCAAACTGGACCAGATTTTTTTGGGTAAAGGGTTACTTGAGTCAAGCTTGTTATCATACATTAATGACTCATGTGTACTACAACACTATTTTGTCTTGACATATGGCAATGTTATGGCAATGCAATTTTTTTTTTTAATGTAGTTCTCGGGGAGGAGGTAAATTTCTAATATGAGTCAAGAATCATACCCAATTAGAAATATGTACGACAGCTTTAATGTAGTGAGGTCCTCAATTTCCCCAACAGGTTCAATATTTTTTTTATCTATCTATTTATCTATTAGGACTATATGCTTATGGAAAAAAAACAATTAAGATAATGGTTATTCATCAAGTTTAAACATTAGTATTTATTCAACAACAAATACTCAACTATGGGATTTTCTGGACTCTAAACTCTTCCTGGTCTAAGGCGCCGCGTTCAGGACCCAGTCTCCCCAGGAGGCCTGGGTTTGAATCTCGAATTTCCCCATTGTGGGACTAATAAAGGCAATATTATTATTATTATTATTATTATTATTTTTTCCAACGCTTGAACCATGTGGTTTTTAACGTGACACGGTTCATTTATAAATTTCTACTGACAAACGTCACGCTATTAATAGATTTACTTGTTGTCTCATCACATCTGACAAATGAAATTAGCAAACACGTCACAGTGGACCAATGAAACTGTTCCTTCCTTACCATAATCGAGTTTACAGAACAAAGTCATCAAAAAAAATAATGGTATTAACAATACATTTGACAGGAGCAGAACTTTTTCATCATAATTGTTTGGAACGAACTTCAAGCCACATTAAATCTGGAATCACTCGCACCACTCAGTACTTTTACAAATACATTAAAATCAACCACGACGGAACAATGTAACTGTTTTAACTTGATGCCTTGTTTTTTATTTATTAATTTCTACCTGTTTTTTTGTTTATTTTATGCCTTTATGTCTTATGCGTTAATGTGTGGAGGGTGCCAATTGTAGTATAGCTGATTGTAGTTTTTTTTTTTTTGTCTCATGTCTGTTGTGCAATTATCTGCTGTCAGTCTTGGCCAGGACTCCCTATGAAATAAAATTAGCAGACAAAATATTTTGGTACTGTTATGATGTTCAATTACTTGTTTTTCACACATAGACAGGGCTCTGATTTCTGATGTCAGTTACATTTCTATCGTTGTGCATGTGCAGTCTGCACTGGCAAAAAAAAAAATGAGGATAGGCTCCAGGGTGGCAGACTCGCCCAACCTGAACAATGTTATGTCCAAAGGAGGGCTCAAAGCTCCCATATTGGAGTACTCACAGATAGAAAAACAGCCTTCCCAAGTCTGACAGCATACTGCATGTTTTGCGATGAGAAAAGTGTTTTCTTCTGCAGGGTGAGTTTACATCAAGGACAAATCAACTCTGAGCACATTGGGTCTCGGGTACAAACATCAAAATGGGAAGCATTTCTCTCTTTACGTCAGCACAAGCCTTGGCGATGCCCCTGAATGGACAGCTCACTGACACGGTGAGTTTGATGGACGTTTCGATGTGTGTAGTTAACATGGTGCAATATGATTCAGGTTGGCAAGTGAATAACTTAAAAGGTCAATAAGCACACAAGACAAGTGGCGTGACAGTGAAGTATTCTATCTGAAATAAAGCATTACTCGGGTAAATGACAACATTAAATATGATTTAGTAGAACTCAAGGACGAGAATATCCAGTCAATATTTCCACAAAAGATCATTTAGTTTCTGTAGAATATCACAACACAACAATTGCGAGTTGTGGTCAATATTAATAACAGAATCCGCAAGTAATATTTGCTCTTATCTGTGTGTGATACCGCACATGCCAAGCAGACAATTAAAGATTCCGTCACGATTTGTTCTCCTTGAACCCACATTGTTTGGTGAATGCTCCGGAGTAATTCAGTGATTAATAATAAATGATGAGTGGGGGTAATTTCGGCTGCGGGATGAGGCAGTGGAGGGTGAACTGCAGAATCTGTCTGAATCTTCGCAATCACATTTCCTCTGATGCTGACGAAAGCTGTTTCTAAAAGAATCTGCAGTGTATGTCAGGAAGAAAATTATATGATGTACATGTCATGTTTCTTTAGTCTTTTCAACATTTTATGTTTGGGGCTGGTTGATGTTTCTATACCATCCGCTCACTTGCTTTTGGGGGATGGCTTTTTTCCCCCTCATACGGAACACACCCATGCTATACTGTCATAAAACTGAATTTCAGGCAATTATTTCAGGCAGTTTGAAGCACTACTTGTTCCCTCCTAAACCCCAGACAGCTCAATATTGCCAGGTAATGGCTCATCTAAAAGCAGAGCGAGGAAAAAAAAAACTCTCCTGCATATGCTCATATGCTCTACTTTGTGTGTGGAGTCTGCGTCTGGAGAGAGCAGCAGCTAATTGCTTCTTCCAAAAGAACATTAGAGACCATCATCATTAGTCCACACAAACAGACGGGCTTGTATGATAAGGAGGAAGAAAAAGGCTTTGGAATTGTGTAGACAGCTGATATTGGATATTATTTTCTGCATTTAAGAAATTACTCAACCACATCACAAATCATCATCATCCACATTTTAAGAACTTCACATTAAAGTTTATGATATTGTTTTGAAGAACATGGCCGGATAACTTAAATGCCACAGGGGGCCAACAATTCAAAAAGAAAAAAAAAAAAAGAAAAAAAATACAAGAATAGAAAAAAAATTACGATGCAAGGACAGCACAAAACTGCTGAACATGAATATTGCAGACAACATTTTTATCTCATTTTGTCCATTTTTTTTCATGAATTTCAACTCACTCGCTATAATGGTGGCACTGTATTTGTCTTGTATATCATACCAAACACCCCCCCCAAAAAAAAATAATTAAAAAAAAAATTAAATATATATATATATATATATATATATGTGTATATATATATATATATATATATGTGTATATATATATATATATATATATATATATATGTGTATATTCATATATATATGTATATATATATACATATATATATACATATATATATATATATATATACATATATATATATATATATATATATATATATATATATACATATATATATATATATATATATATATATATATATATATATATATATATATATATATATATATATGTACACATATTAGGCCTACTCACGTTGTAGTGTAGGGCATTGTAAGACCCAGTTTAAGTGCAACTAAGACATGTGATTGGTGATATCACAGCTTGTAACAACAGTCGACCCCTGAATATTCACATTTCAGTACGTATATGTGGGGTATTGGCCAACTGTTTTGTTTGTTTGTTTTTTTGATGGTCTGGCCCTGATTGGATTTGGAAATATTGCACAGTGTGCTTAGAAAGATTTACTATCCCAGCAATCTTTGGGCAGTAGGCGGAGTACACCCTTAACTGGTTGCCAGCCAATCGCAGGGCACATAAAGACGAACAACCATTCACAATCACACCTTGGGCCAATTTTAGAGTGTCCAATCAACCTGCCATGCATGTTTTTGGAATGTGGGAGTAAACCGGTGTGCCCGAAGAAAACCCAAGCAGGCACAGGGAGAACATGCCAACTCCACACAGGAAGGCTGGAGCTGGAATCAAACCCACGACCTCTGCTCCGTGAGGCCATCGTGCTAACCAGTCGTCCACCGTGCCGCCTCTACACAGATACATTTGTGGAAAAAGAAAAAGAAAAAAAAAACAATCCTCTTGTTAATTTCCCTTTAATAAAGGTTTTGGAGAATTATATTTGAGTGCATTTTGCCAAAACAGGGTTCAGCATATTCTTATTCGCATAGTACGTAGTTCATTCTCAAGTATAGCAACATCTGCTGCCATAGACAACACCCATCTGTCTTATTTAATGTCCAGCCATTTTCCCTTCTTCTCAGATATGTCTCTACCTCTGCCTATCAGCAGGTGCCAGGTGCTGATGCACTGGCTGACGCAGAGATGTTAATAGGGGCACATGCACTGTGGGAAATCTTTTAACATCTGAACCTTTTCAGTTTGAGTGCACTCGTCTCACCTCTGACGCAGGGTTACAATTCTATCAGGGACAAAATGTCAGCAACAGGAGTGCACAACGTGAAGCTATTAACTTTTTTTAACGGGTTGTTTGTTTGGATGTTGTCTTTTATGGATTGTTATTAGCCTTCGAGCTTTGATAAGCAACAGTAAGTGAGGATAGCAAGAGTAGACAATAGAAAAAGAGGTGGCGAACGAGGGGGGCAATTGGGACATGAGCCCCCAGACTTTTTGGCCTGCCTTTGATGTGTCTCTTTGATCCTTTTATAATATACGTTTTCTCGCCCTGCCTATCTGGGGGCATATGTTGCTTATCAGTAACCTAATTAAATGACAACTCATCAAGGATTTATGTACAGTGGAACCTTGGGTTCTTGAGCAACCACATTTATGAACAATTTGATGAGTGGATGGATCTATATTGTGCTTGTTTTGGGGTGCATATTGAGAGCAAAGCAAACTTCAAACTAGTTTACTGGTTTAAGACAGAAAGCTGTTGCTTTACGAGGCAAAAGTTCCGCCTCTGCATCCTCGACCATCCAATCCAAAATGAATGAGTTATTGACATGTAACCTAAAAGAAGTCTGAAAATATGTAACTATGTACACAATGATGAAGTTTACAGAGTAAGAGAGCAAGAGTGTGAGATAAAAAGAGAGAGAGAGAGAGAGAGAGGGGAGTTAGTTATGCCAATGTTTGTTGAGCACAGTCAAAGCTGTGAAGAGATCAAGCATTGCTCCAGGTTTGTTATCATATGTTGACACAGATCTGCACACGAAAAGGTCAACGCTTGATTGTAAGCCAAATCTGCAATTATATAAAAAATTGTACTGGATTTAATAAACCTCCAACGCAGCGCTGGGGGTCTTTACAAAAAACATTGACTGGTTATTAATTGTAATGCAGTTAATTGGAATGCAGCCATCTTCATCTGGAAGCGCATAGTAGAAACCCACGCGGAATATTGATGCTACCGAAAATGACAACTTTGTTGCAACCAGTCTAGAGGAAAACAACTCATTAATTGCTAACAATGCAACATGTAATATCAGTTAGGTCAAAACACAAACAAGCACACAGCTATTGGAGCAAAGACAAGCTTGACATTGCGTGTATGTGCGAACAGAGCTTTCAGCATGAAGGTCAACAATGAAATTAGCACGTATGCTCCGGCTATGAAATTGACCACGGTAATTATTTTCTGTACCAAATGGGAAATAATTCAGATTGTAGAATATAAGCGGAGTCAACGTGCATTTGAAACAATTGTTATCATTCAGTCAACACATGTGTTTCAGTCCTCTCACATGGATTGAAACCACTGCATTCGCCCCTGGCAGGGGACAGGAATGCAGCCAAATGTAATTTTCCATCACCGCATTTTGGATTTAAAAAAAAAAAAAAAAGCTATTTTTGGAAACAAGAGGCCTGATTTCCTGAAGTGGACATTGAGAGGTGTGTCCACTGGCCGCTGGAGACTGTGCTGTGAAAACATTCCAAAGCAACTTCCACAGCATCTGACTGAAGTCCCCCGTCTGTGTCATTTTTGGGGGGAAAATTGATTTTACTGCACAGCCACCTTTTATTTCAACTCAAAGATCCACACCAAGGAAGCTCCTGTGTGCTGTTATATAAATTGAGGTTAAATAGTGGCACTTGAACAGCTCGAGGGAGCCATTAGATGCATATGTGAAATGGATTTACTTCAAATGACGTTTGAAATAAAATATAACATTGTCAATGTTTAGCATTCTTTGTTTTTTTTTTTGTATTGAGTACTAAGTGTTTTTTCCGCATCTGAAGACTAAACGGACATGTTGTAGATAGTCTTAAAACAATTATAATTCATGAAATTATTAACACTTTAATCAGGTAAAGTTATTTAAAAAAAACATTTTATAACACTTGGCCCTCTAATTATTATTTTATTTTTTGCAATGCTCAGGGAATAAATGTTTGTTTGTTTTCAGAATTACTATTCAACAAAACATACAAATGGGGCAACAACACAGAGCACGAGCAACAAGCTGTACAAAAAGTATTAAATATTAAAAACTCAAAAAACTGTTTAGGCTCCAAATGACATAAAATATGACAACTCTCGTGTTGACTCAAGTTTCAAAGCACTATTTTTTCTTTTTTTAACAACAGTAAGAGGTAATAATTTATTTCAGCTCCCTTGGAAAGAGAGGATCAGAATTGCTGTCATTGCCATGGCGACCCCCGACTGGCTATTTTAGTTATTTGCCGACCGGCCACCTGGGCAGCTCCCATGTGTTAGCACGCTGATGTGATGCTGACATTGTTGTCGAGCTTTTTGTGCACTGTGTAAATTGGCTGTGGAAGTCAAATAATCGCACAATGTACTGTGGTGGCACGATGGCCTCACAGTACAGAGGCGCAGGGTTCGATTCCGACACTGGCCTTCCTGTGTGGAGTTTGCATGTTTTCCCCATGCCTGTGTGGGTTACTACTACTCCGGTTTCCTCCCACATTCCAAAAACATGCATGGCAGGTTGATTGGACACTCTAAATTGCCCCTAGGTATGAGTGTGAGCGCGGATGGTTGTTGGTCTTTGTGTGCCCTGCGATTGGCTGGCAACCCGTTCAGGGTGTACCCCGCCTACTGTCCGATGACAGCTGGAATAGGCTCCAGCCCCCCGCGACCCTCGTGAAGATAAGCGGGTTAGATAACTAACTCATAAACCTTTCCATGAAAATTATCATTATTTTTGCAATACCAGTCTTTCTGTTTGCTCTTCCTGCCTGAGCCATTTGTTTACCGAGAGGTGGGAGGCGAAAGCAGACGAGAAGCGGAAGCAATGAAAACAGCGGAAGGTAACTGCTTCCTCATTTATATCATATCGATATTCTCTCAGACTGCCATCCTGACAGTGAAGGGTGAGGAAAGAGATGAGGGCTGATGGAAGAGTAACACACACTGTCTCTGAGCTATCACTTGCCAAGACTGAGCGCATCAATCCATCACCTCTTCACTGAAGTCCTGCCTCCCCGGCTGCTTGAAAAAGACTACAAACCTGGCATCCACGTCTCTTTGACATTGAATGTGTGTGTATATGCGTCATAAGTGTGACCTAGATTTAGCTGTACCTGAACGTCCCTTCTGTCAATCAAAAGTGAGAATGTTCGGAGATACTCGTGATCATAAGGATGATGGATTATTTCTGGGTACCCAATGCCCATTAATTACATTTTCACAAGTTTCAGAGACAACTTTCTAATTATAGAACTTTCATTAAAGAACATTTACTGCAAAGCAACCATGGTACAAGTGTGCCTTCCTTTGATTTGTTTTGTGATCAATACGACCCAGGCAATAGTTACGGTAATTAAACACGTCAACATGCCATCACCTACACAATGAGCGGTTGCTCAGTATTGCCTTTATGACAATGATCTTAATCATTGTAATAAATATTGAATCCAGGGCTTGAGCAATCAAATTGCTGTTTAGTGACATTAGTAAATATGTTCACATATGTAATTTGAAGGAGGCGTCTCTTTCTGTAAAGCTGAAGCAAAGCATTGTGTTGTCCACAACAATTGCTTGATGGAGAATTGTCTCTTCTGTAATCAACAAGAAGGGTCCTAACCTCAAAACTGTGTATGTAGTAAAATGAATTAACTCAGTCGCTCAGTCATTATGTTGATTTTATGAGTCATTTCTTTGCTGTGCCTTTCTGACTTCTTCGTCAAGTAGGGTCTGTGCAACAGACATCCGTGTGATACATCCCAGAGATTTAAAGAATGAGAGATGGCCCCAGAACCTTCATGATGTTGTCAGTCTTTATCCTATTTTCAAAAAGTTGCCATCATAGGAAAGCTTGCTGAACACAGAACCTGACCTGGAGTCCTTGGAGGGCGTGCTGCTGAGCGCTCACACTGGAGGTGCCCTCGTTCCGCTCGGGAACTTCAATGCTCATGTGGGCAATGACTGAACGGTGTATTGTGAGGCTCTGCTGGGAATGTCTGGCTGAGTCCACTGTTAAAAGTTTCAACTCTCATCTCTGGCAGAACTTTGAACACATCTCTTGGGAGACAAGGGACATTGAGTGCTCATACGTTTACACACCCATAGGGTATGTAAACTTATGAGCACGACTGCATAACACAGAGTCGTCATAAATCAGGCCCAAAGACGTACAAATTATGACACTAAAGGAGATTCTTGTTCATTGGACAGCAGGCTCTCGTTTTGGGACCCCACACTCACCCCGCCAGAAAAAAAAACAAGTTTGTGGCTATTGTTATCGGACGTGATGCGATAATGGATGCCACTTATGTAATATTATGTCTATTTTCAGTTTTGCATCAGATTAAAAAAAGTGACCATTAATAAAAGAGATTGAAAGGTAAAAATGAGTTAAGAGCAACGACGAAATAGAAAATGTGGCCATTGTCGTTAATGCAGAGCTCATTGACATTGATGGGAAAGACCTGCATCATTACTGATGGAATTCCTCCCAAATTTTACAGCTGCCAGGTATATACTATTTGACAAGGCAAAAATACTGTCAAGAAAACATGTTTCTGTCAGAGAACAATGGAGATCAAAAACATCACAACTGTTTTGGCAAAAGAAAAAAAAATATATCAAATAGAATAGATGGAACCATGTAAGTGGGAGGAAGGCAATTGCTGACACAGTTCTGTCTCAACATCCAAAAATAATAGATGTGAAAACTGTGCGGCGGTGTCTGTTGAGTTTGACTGTGTGAACACAACCGACAAGAAAAGTACAAAAATAAAAGCCTCAAAGATCAAGGTACGGGAGCAAATATTATTTATTTATTGAGTAAGGTTCATCAAATCTCTGCAAAGACTGTAATATTGTGTGCGTTATCAACTTGATTAAATACGGCTTCTGTTTCCCCTTTCGCTGAGCAGAGACCGAGGTGAGCAAAAGGATTGCGGTGGAGGTGATAGCTTTGTGTTACCAGAAAGTTATTTGGACTTGGTATAATGTTGTCTTTGCTCTCGACACGACAACAGAAACCGGCAAGAGAAAGTCGCTTACAAGGTGTTGCTCGTTTTACAATGCCGTAATCATTGTGGCTCAATGGCACTCAGTCATACTTCAAAGAGACTAAATGAGATTTTAATAGCAATTTTTTGCCCGTTAATCGTCCCAACACAGATGGTCAACCGGTTATTTCTTTCAAGCTGCGTACATTGTTTACAGAAGACCCAGCCTGTAAGTATCTTGCGTGTTGTAAAATTTACATGACTTCATTTGCCATGATTGACTGGTGACCTATCCGGAGTGTATCCTTCCTCTCGCCCCAAAGTCAGCTGGGATACGCTCCAGTTTAGGCGGTACACTATCATATCATGTGTTAAATGTTGCCCACTCAGCATCCATTGCATCCTGGTCATCCTGGAAGCGGATACTCCCATCTGCGGCCCCTTCTCAAGGTTTCTCATTTTAACCCTGATGGTGTATTTAAGAATATATGCAATGCTTAAGTTTCACATAATTTTCTTTGACAGCATACTGTATGGTGTTATTGCTGTCAGAGGAAAGTCTAATATTGACCTATAGTGGAGCTACAACAGTGCTGGAAAACTCTCTTCTAATTTACAAGCTTTTCAAGCCAAGTACAAGCCAGTCTGCCCATTGGATTGATTTGTTTGTACCCAGAAGACACAAAGGATACGGTATATTAATGATCTGGTCCCAGTCTCACTGCAGCATTTTCTCAAGCACTTTAAAGAGTCAATCCTGGTTTGTTGTTTCGTATATGTATAGGCTGTGGTCATACATGTATGTGAAGACTTGATAAAACAGACGTCGTGACCATATATAGAATCACATTGCGAGAGCGGCATAGTACAGAGCATGTTTTAAAATTACGGAGTAAAAGTAACCACGGGGGCTCGTATTCTCCCATACACGTGAGAGGCACGCTTAAGGCAACATGGATTTTCCCATTGACTTAAAGCAACACACTACTAAAAATTAATTTCCCTTCATTCTATTATAGAGTGTATATAAACATTGATAGTGCAAAAATCACGATCTGATTCACTGAGAAAATGTTTCAGCTGATTAAATGTAAAACAATTGAATACCCTGTATGATGCCATGTTGGAAATGGTTTACCAGTTTATGAAATCACTGTGACGTGTTCCATGCTATAAGACGCTACTTTTCATTTTGGACTTGTTTTCTGGTCTATTGTGCTATCAAAACGTCATATGATGTCAAAAGTGTTGCCATGGTTGATATCAGTGGTCGCCAATCTTTTTTAAACTACTACTTTGTGGGTGCTGATTAATGCGAAGGGCTACTTTTTTGATACACACTGCTGAAATCTCAAATTTGCTCAAATTACCTTTAATAATGTTCTCATAATTAATTTCAAATGATTAATTAGAATACATTCCAAGATAATAACATTGTCTCAATAGTGGTGAACTATTTTTCGGAGAGGCCCACGGGCTGCCCATGTTGTCCTTAAAATCACATTCACAAGTCTCAGGGAAAGTCCATGTTCCATGATTTTCCCGAAAAACACCACTCAAGTAATCACACCTCTTTGATAAGGCTTTCACAATTTATACAAAGTGCTTGTGGCCGAAATCTGCAAAGGAGAGCTCTCGAAAGAAAAAATACAAACATGTAAATTCAGGCACTTAAAAAAGTATTTATGGAATACACGAAAGGGATAATCAGGCTCATTGTGATGTGATTTATAAAAACAATAATAACACATAGGATGGGAATTAAGACATCAATTTTTGCTCTGCATTTTAAAGTTGTCATTGCCTCTTATTGTAGCCAGAGTATGCACACATTTTTAGTGGGATGAAATTTTCTGTAAATCATAAATGATGGTGTTTCAGAATGAAACGTTCCGGTTATACGACTGCATAACTGATAAAACCGAAGAAACAGAGATTAAAGTAGGAATAGCTGGAGGAGGCATACAGTCTTAAATAGACTACGCCCCTTTAATTATAAAAAAACGACATACATTGTCATTTCTTTCTTAAGGGTAATAACTTTTTTTAAGAAAGAAAGGAAGCCAAATTCTTTAACAGCAATTATTCAGAAATTATTTTTGGTGGAATTTGCACGCAGGGAATCGTCAAGACTAAAAGTCTAAAGAAACGTTCTGAAATTTATCATGAAATAATGAGTAACAAGCATAAAATGTATAGGTTTCTACTACAAGGCAAATATTTTTTTCAGGAAAAGCCTACTAAAACATCTGAACTTTATTTGGGTTAAATTAGATGTGCGCTGACTGAGGAGTTTGAATGTGATTGGTTTAGTTCTCACTGAGTGTGCACACCTGCGCAATCACATCTCAGTTGTATGTTTTTACTTCTCCTATTGAAAAGCCTTTTATTCTTTTCCCTTTTTTTCTTTTTTTTTTTTTTTTTTTTTTTTTTTTTTTTTTTTTTTTAGAAATTGAGTTGTAAAGGGGGCAGCACGAAGCGGAGTGGTTAGCGCAATGACCTCACAGTGCAGAGGTCGTGGGATCGATTCCAGCTCCAGCCTTTCTGTGTGGAGTTTGCATGTTCTCCCCATGCTGCGTGGGTTTCCTCCGGGTACTCCGGTTTCCTCCCACATTCCAAAAACAATCATGGTAGGTTGATTGGACTCTCTAAATTGCCCCTAGGTATGAGTGCGAGCGCGAGTGTTTGTTTGTCTTTATGTGCCCTGCAATTGGCTGGCAACCAGGGTGTACCCCGCCTACTGCCCGAACACAGCTGGGTTAGGTTCCAGCACCCCCCCCCCCGTGACCCTTGTGAGGAGAAGCGGTACAGATAATGGATGGGATGAATGGATGGCGATTTAAAGGTTTTTTTTTTTTTTAAATCATCTAGATTGACCTTTTTTTTTTAAGTCACAGGAACTTGGCATGTAAACAGGGGTGTGTAGAGAGTTTATATCCACTAGATAGAGACATAGTTAATCTGTAATCACTTTCATTCTGAATTTAGCGTGGGCGAATGTTTCCAATATTTCAATAATTGCCTAAAAAAAAATGTGTATTTCAATGATCAATTATTAAGACTTTTTTTTAAACATCTCTTTTTTAAAAAAAAAAAAAAGCCTACAAGCAGCAACCTCTGCCTCAGCTGGTTGGGTAAAATAAATAGATAGTGTTAAAAGGACACAGTATAGTGAGGTTGAGCGACAACGGGAGGGAGGAGAGAACAATAGCCCACTCAACAAAATCCCCCCAAAAATGTATGTCAATTTGGGTAGCGTCATTTGAAAACCCATTCACTCCTTCACCCATGTTTTTTCAAAACTTTCAATAATAAAACTGTTGAACAGCAAAGAAAGAGAAAGACAGATAAAATCAAAATACTGTTATCATTCACTTAAAGATGTCAGACTTTCTATTCATACTGTCATCAGCAGGATTCCTGTGTGTTTGCTATCAGAGCATCCGGCACCTGGAGGAGCACAAAGTGATGGCGGCGGAGGAAATGAGCCAAGGAATAAGTGGCATTGATTGAACAGGTTCATGTCCACCGTAATCCATAAACAAGGCTGACCTGCCACTCATTAGTGGACGCTCTGTCCTGACCACATTACACAACGCTGGCTCAGATCCCAGAAATGACTGCTAGAAACGCTCTAGCGAAGGTCTCATCGCTCATAATTGACGTAATCTGGGGGCTATTTGCCATAACGGGATTAGGAAAGCGATTTTTCAAAGCAGTGTTTTAAAAGAAAGCAAATGACATACATGGCACAGAACCAGATTGGGAAATAAATTCTTTGTGTTACGATAACATCGATCAGGATCAAGCATCTATTAAATCGCAAGTAGTGAATCACAAACGTAATGACAGATATAGTAGAACTGATGTAGAAATATTTTTGAAGTGTCTATCTCTTTGCTCGGATCCGAACAAAGATAGCACTTTTATGCATTCTTATTGAAATACAGAAGTCGAGCTTTCTCATTGTGAAGACAAGGTTTTTCTTGCACAGCGAACGAACACGGAGAGATGGGATTAGGACTATACAATACATTTGCTTTAAACAAAGGCGACCAGCGGCTTGTGTTGGGCAAAATATTTTATATAAATCACACGATCCCTTGAGTCAGTATTGGGAATGTAATTGCAGTACAACCAAAAAGACCAACATTCGAGACTATTCGCTAAAAATTGTAATGGGAGGCTTAGACTAAGGAAAAGGACGTGTTTAACAAAAGCTTCTCCTGGGTGTTCCCTCTTGTGTTTCATATTCAGGAGCAAAAAGTTTCAGCTAAACAATTCACAAATGAGGCTTGTGTGTGGGGGGGGCGTGTGCTTGTTCCCTTCAATAGGACGTCTCATTATAATCCTTTTGATCAAAGTGCTGACAGTCAAATCTGCAAGACACTTCTCAGGCAATGTGAGTCCCAAGTGTGAGTTGATCCAAACAAAGAACTTTTAATTAGTGTTACGATAACAGACGGGCAGACAATGTCATGTTACAGTTCCCCATCAGTCATGCGTGACTGCATCTGGAATTCATGAAACCAAATTAATATTTTCCACACCTTTATGGTGTCCTCTCGTGTGCACAGTGCACTGAGAGTAGTGCGCTGCATGGCTCAAGCATGTCAAATTCCCCATTGTGATGTGTAGTCTGATTCACGCTGGTGCATTTGTGTGAGCACTCCAAGGTGAGGCGACTTCAAGTAGCATGCTACAGGCCCCAGGATGCCCTGGTGACTGCAATGACCTTCTTAATCGTAATACAGTAATCCCCAAACAAGACGGCTACTTGTGTCAAAATAATATATGAAATCAGAGGTGTACAATTTTTTTACTAATAAAATTAAAAAAAATACATCAATATATCTAGCTCTAGATCTCGATCTCGATCTCGATCTAGAGCTAGATCTTGATATAGATCTCTGTCATGGTCCGTTCCGTCATGTTATGTTTTTGTTTATGCTTTGCTCAACGGGCGTGGGGGCGTGTCGTGTTGGCTGGAGAGACGCGCCCACCTGCCCCCGCACCTGTTACTCGTTTACTCATTTAATATTCACTACTTAAACGCCAGGCGCTGACTATTTGGGTCGGTGCATTGCCGTATTTCCGGACATCACTGCCCTATTTTCGGACAGCACTGTGCCCTTGCTTTGCCCTTGCTTTGCCCTTGCTTTGCCCTATCCTCATGTCACTTTTGCTCGTTGCTCTCGTTCATGTTCATAGCTCATAGTTATTTGTTACTGTCCCCGTTTCATAGTCAAGTTTAGTTCTCCCCAGCCGCGTTTCGTTCATCTTCATTGTTTTGCACTTTGTCACGTTTATTTATTCCCAAGTACCTTGTTTGCCTTTCGGTTTGGTTTTGATAATTAAATTCCCTTTACGTTACCCTTGCCTTGGCTTCCCTGCATTTTGGGCTCCCTCTTCCTCTCCTACCTCCGCCACCCGCGGAGCGTAACAGATCTCGATATAGATCTCGATATAGATATAAATATAGATAGAAATATAGATATAGATATCGGCTTGTATGCCATATATATAAAATATGTTTCCGTATGTGGAGCACAAAGAAAAAACGTCTCGGCGATACTAACATACAGTGTTGACTTAGCTCCAGTTTGGGGTTCAGCCTGTACTTTATAGAATATGGTCTGCTGATAATTTGCTCACAAGCTTCCCCTCATGTCAGGAGCCATCTGGATCCATGGCGAGGCTATGGCAGTCCTCCCGGCATCATCTCCCTTTCAGGGATGAAAATCATCACCAGCTGAATGCAGTGACATTGGATGGATTCATCCAGTTAATGGCCGCTTGTGCCACCAGCCGCTTTGGCAGGTCACCATTTTCCTCTTCAAAAAAATAAACGTGGGTGATGGGTAAATGTAGGAGCAGTTTACTTTCTTTGTTTGATTGTGGGCCCCGTGTCAAAGAGAGCCTTGGTTATTATTGTGGGCTGTAAGTAATATGTACTACCGGCATATAAGAGAGTCTATTGCTCAGAATTGTATTTGCAATAATGCATTTTTTGCTGATTCACTCACTCAATTTCAACCTTCATCAACTCTCAATGAGTTGTTGTGACAAATAATTTGTCACCGTAACAACAATGTCAGACTTCTCATCCCAGGTTTTTTTTTGTCATCTTTTAGTTCCCTTCTCTTTGCACAAGACAAATTCCCTGTTCAAAAGAGCTCTATTAAATCTTTCAAAAGAAAATGGCAGATTGGCAGTGGCTCTCATGCACACAAATTCCATTTTAGTGCACCATACGCATCGCATGACTTTTTTGACAACCGCTGTGTCAACACCGGTGTTCCTTGTGCACGAACAAAATGTGTTTCTTCCTCCTTTCCTGTCAGATGTACTCTGCACCTGCCCTGAGCTTCGGTCCTTGCAGTGCCTGAACTGAAACAATGTTGACGGCAAGGATGTGTCGGAGTAGACCATAAACTAGTCACCGTGTTTTTGTGAAGCATGACCCAGCTCCACGACGGTGTATAACTCACCAATGCATTCAGTTAAAAGTGGATTGCGACCAGGCACCATCTGTCAAGAAATACAAATGGCATTTGCTACTGCTACCCATTTTATTTTCAAATGGTGTTTAATGTTTTCTTCTCTTTCAAACAACCCACAGTAACACCTGCATCTGGATGAATAGTGAATGAAAGGGTTACCCCCCTTTCAACATTTGATGCTAGTCTGTATCTTAACTACTGGCAAGATGCCTTCGAGCAAGGTTCCATCACAACCCCGAGCTCAAATTATTGAACCCGCCATATGCCATCACTCCACTATTATACAGTCACCAGGCAACATCATCCGACTCTACATAACCTAGCTATGTGTATACATACTAGTTCACACAAGATGTTCTATCCTTTTTATACCCCAAAGAGTGTTATCCTGTCTTCAATTGTGTTCCAAATATTTACTGATACTTGACTAAATAACTCCAGATGGACAGCACATCATGAGAGGCAACTCATGCTTTGTGCTTTAGCATAGTTTAGCATCCATCCATCCATTATCTGATCTGCTTCTCCTCAAAAGTTTCGCGGGGGGTGCTGGAGACTATCCCAGGTATCTTCGGGCCGTTGGCGGGGTATGGTTGGAACTGGTTGCCAGCCAATCGCAGGGCTCACACTCATACCTAGGGGCAATTTAGAATGTTCAATTAACCTACCAATTTTTGGAATGTGGGAGGAAACTGGAGTACCCAGAGAAAACCCAAGCAAGTCACGGGGACAACATGCAAACTCCACACAGGAATCGAACCCTGCACCTCTGCACTCTGATGTTAACATTAGGAAATAAAAACATTAGAATTATAAGCACTCATTAAAATTAAACATCTACACATGAACTATCTCTATATAATGAAAAATCACAAAAAATACATGTACAGCGTGCATCATTTGTTTCTGTATTTTTAAATTATGCTGACATTATGAGCACATACCACAGACTCATCTTTACCGAGGAAAATTCCCCTCTTATCTCCACTGTGCAGGAAATGGTAATGTCGCTAACATGAGGAGCACTTGTTTGGCACTGTCGGTAATCACCTTTTTGGAAAAAGAAAAAAAAATGTATTTGCGCTTACTCGCTTCTACTGCCGACACACACGCAAGCACGTTAAAACCCAAGAGTCACTTTCAAAGTAAAAGCAGCACATTTTTTTACAATTTATTTTGTCCTTCATACAACAAAGTCCAGTAAACTCAGTTGATGGGTCACCTGTGGTTATATTTTGCCTTCCAGGCCGTACTTAGACATTGTGAAGATTTGCCTTTGGATCAAGACTGCCATCTTGTTAAGTGATAGATACTGTGATAGATCCATACACAGTTTTACATGTACAAATTCTATTTATCAAACTAAATATTGAATGCAGCATATTTAATGCAATGAAGATAACATGAGGTGTATGAATTATTATAATTATGCTATGTGGGAGGATATAGCTCAATTGCGAGCTCTATGGTGTCTGTCCAAATTACTGTGACGTCTCTTAACCAGCATGCACGCTGCTTCTTGACAATAGAGCACTCGTGAATGCAACTCTTGAAGATAGACGCGAGACGATGAGAATGATGGAGAAGGGCAAGAAGAGGAAGGACAGGGAGAGGAATTATTCAATGGCATTAAGATTTGTAGCTCAGTAAGCTCCTCATTACCATAACTTCATAATGTTGCTGCTTCTCTCTGAATAATAGATTCTGATTGAGCCTTCCTGTGAATCGCTGCACATTCTCTAATACCTCAGACTTTCTATTTGTTATGGAATGATGAGCCTTCAAGTTGTGTGGGAGAGAGGTGGGAAATAAATAAAAAAAAATAAAAAAAAGAGGAAGACGAATTCCTTCCCTCCCACACATACACCATATACTTCACACATTTGTGGCCATTGCAATCTTCAATAAAAACGACCTTGTTTCATATCTCTGAGGATGACCAGTCAAACCAATTAACATTCCAGTGCAGTATTTCTCCAGCTGGAGAAAAGCAGGCAAAACTCCCTTCCTTCCTTCCTGCCTCTCATGCAAACACGAGCACATATGAAGCACAGCGAACTCATTTGAGAAATAAGTTTGTAGCAAGACTTTTTGGAGGCACAACTGAGCATTACAGGGTCTTCAGAAATATATACAGTTGGCACCGATTTCATTAAAAAGTGTTTGAAGATGAGGGAGGAAGACATTTACACACTAAGGCTTCAATTCAAAAAGGAAGATGAAGTACAAATAACACTGCGAAATGTGAAATAAATAATATGGAACGCCATTGATTAGTGCGTTAGCGTGGCCCTTCTTACACTGCGCCTTTTGAAAAATCAATTAATTGCTCCTGGTCTAGCGGTGAAATCAAACAGTGGACTTCACGCTTTAATTTCAAAATGTTTCATACAGATATGGCATACAATTTTGCAGTTACAGCTATTTCATGCAGAAGACTTCAATCAGTTTGTGTACCTGGTCCAATAGGAGCGCTTTTACATTTGGTGAATAATCGTTCGTGTCTTTTCCGGTCTACAGGGATCTGCACTTGGCATCTAAATAAAAGTGGCCTAATGGATACAAGGTGCTAAATTGTAAATCACAAGAGATGCAAAATCTCGTGGTAGTGCCCTTGTGAAGGAACACTTGAACAAATGTTTAGCCTGAAACGCAACCATTAAGATAAATTATCAACCCTATTACATGACAAATCAAACCTGAACCTCAAATTTATCCTGAAGGGAGAATTTACTGGACGGTTGTTGAATTTAATTGTTTATTTTTATTGAACTGAATATATGTTATAATTATTAGAATTCAGTAAACTGATTGATGGCATTAATTCTGTATTTTAAAGTTGGACATTATATTTTGTTCACGTCAATTGACTTCTCAGCTGTGATGTTCACAAGAATTGAGGAGAAAAAATCATTCAAACTATTTATTATAATGTTTGATGCAGAAAAATTCCTCTCGTTAGTTTTTTTAATTGTATATCCAGTACATATAAGTTAAAGAGCCCTTTTACAAAATACTTTGAATACATTTTGATTATTTGTTGCAAAACCTTTATGAAATATTTTTGTTTTGCAACATGAATGAAACCTCTTTGTGTGTTGTTGAGTGCTGTTATGTTGACGCGACTACATTGACGGGTCTAACAGCTATGACTGCCTGACAAAAAAAAAAAAGACAAGAATTGCTCTAATCGCGGTTAGAAATGAAACTGCAGTTTGCAGCACATTTTAAAAATGAATGGCTTGCTGCTTGGTACAAAACGCTGACACAGCAGAGTATAGACTCAAACAATAGAATGGCATGTCAAAATCATCCATCCATCCGTTTTGTATACCGCTGAGTCTGTTCAGGGTCAGAAGGAGCTTGAGTTCTCTCCCCGAGCGACTACGCCGCGGACTAGACGTTAGTCAATCGCAGGGAACGTTTGGAGACCGACACTCATTCAAAATCACATTCACTGAGTGAGAACTGAACTCATGCTATACATGTATTGAAGTTAGACGAACATACCGCAACACAATCAGCACCTGGGTTCAAATCCAAATCACATTTGGAGTATACTGTGTTTTGGAAAAGGTGACATTTATTATTTTGCATACAACATTCCTGAATTAAACTTACTCTGAGACATTGCAAGTTTAAAAGTGTATCGTGATCAATATCCTGCATTTCTCAAGTATTTGACACATCTGTTTTGTATCTGCCCTTTCTCAAGAATGATTTTGTAGAAGAATGTATTATGGGTTGCGTTATTCAGACAACCTACAAATTCATCATTTGTCCCACTGTGGTTAAAAACACAACAAAGCTCCAACCAGCTGGGAGGCAAACATATGAAGACAGTTTCCTGAAGTTGTCTCATTGCAGCATGAACAAAGCAATCCTATTTTCACAAAGCCTCCACGTATTCCCATTTGTCTCCTTGAGAATACAAAAAAGGGAATTTTTCTGCTCTTGAATTTTGTTTATTTATTTGGTAAACTAAAATCCAACCCATAACTACTCTTCAAAATGTCCTAAAACGGAAGTATCTGGTCTGTGAAGAAATTTCATTTGGAAAGGAGCACTCTGCATGGTCAGAGAAGATGGAGAAGCAAGAAACAGATGACTTATTAGGTTCCAACTGAGAGTCTGAAGTCATGAATCCTACATACAACATTGCGTCAACACTCCTGACCACTGCAACTGGTGCGTGTGTGTGTGCGTGTGTGTGTGTGTCTTGGTTGTTGTTGTGCGGTTGTTGAGCTTCCGCCAACAAGGCGTGAAGGACGACCATCCTTGCTCACCACAGAGGAGATGCCCAGATTAGTCACGCTGGCTGCTCCCTGTCTCCGGCAACACTCAACTGCCTACCAAAGGCATATCCCAAATTCAAACAACAATGTCAAACTTCATCGAAAACGCCATAGAAACATAGGATTAGTGTATGATGCACACGTTGTAATTCCCTGATGATGTACGCTGTGGAAAATGGTATAGTACATGAACAATTCCCCTGTAATGCGAAATACAATAATGGTTGAGAGGCACTTTGGAGTAAAACTGCCACACGCATTATATGAAAGTTTTTCACCACAATATCATCACTAGAGAGTGACATGGGGGTGCATTTTCAGTGTGTGGATTTATTTATTATTTATTGTCTTTCCTGTTAAATTTTTACTTTCAGCACTTAATTTCAACTTTTCACGTGAATATTTGTCTTTTCAGTGTGGCCTTTGTGCACCTCACAATTACACCATTAAAAGCATTTTTCCCAAAATATTGTATTCCACATTCCACAACAGCATCTTTTAGTCTTTATTCCCAGTTTTTTGAAACTATTGACTCCAGACCAAACATCAGAACTCTCAAGTGAATGCGCACCACCAAGCCATGTACAGCAGATGCATGACTAAACTACAACGCAGAAATTAGTACATAACTAAATGCATGTTAGCAGCAAAAAGCAACAATGTCTAAACCATCCAAGTAGTGCAAAATTATACTAACTTAGTAATGCATGCAATTGTCTAAGTTTCCTTTAAGCCCCTGCAAACACTTGGGATTGTGTGGTGTGGTTAGACTCATTACTGTAGTAAATTAGATGAGATGAACTCGAAAGCCTAGATCACTACAAAGTAAGGACTGCAAATTAGACTGAACTGGAGGTGAATGCATGACAGCAAACTTATTTGACCCACCTTTCCCAACCAATTCAAGATGCTGCATCTGTCCAAGTGGGGATCCTCTACTTGATGTAAATGCACGCAGCAAAGTCCTATTTGCCGGCTTATTAATATGCTGTCATTGCCCCAGCACATTCTGATATTGAATGAGTCCAAGTAAGCAATATCTGAGGGAGTCAATGACAAAAAAAGCAATTCAGAGGTGATATGATGATGGCCTCCAGAGTAAAAAGTGAGTGGCTAGAAAGGGAAAATCAAGATCATCTGTGAAAGATAAAGTGACATCTTTTTAGGGACAGCAGTTCCGGCCAAAGCAATTTAAAGACATAAAGGACAGTAAAACATCATGATACCATTTTATCATGCTTTTATTGAGAGTTTTCTCTTCTTTTCACATGCTTGTTGATTTTACTGTTTTTGTACGAAAGCGATCACAATTAAACAGGTAATAAACGAATGTTCTAAACATTGGACAGCCAGTGAAATCGCTTCCTACTCTGTGCGACCAACAGGCCACGAGAGTTGTTGTTAAGATTCTTAGAGACCCTGCTCACACTGTTCTCGGTATTTGAGTGGCTGCCTACAAGCCGCAGGCTGCGGAGGACAGTCAAACATATGTCCCGCTGAGCAAAAAAGGTGCATTCTCCTTGAGACAAAATCAAAATCTGGATGTCACTTCATTTCTTGAATTTCAACAAAAAGAACACAGAAGTTGTTGTGTTGGGTCCCAGTGGCCCTCCTTCTTTCAACCCTGTAGACCTCGGCCCCCTGGCATCTTATCTACATCCAACAGTCTAAAGTGAAGCCCTTCTCTTCCCAGCAGCACTTATGAAGCTTGCTGCCACGCGGAGGCGACATCGAATTGTCTTTGTTTTATTAATTCTAGAGATGCCCCCTATACAATAAATAATGTAAATATCATACAGACAATCTAAACTTTCTGCTCTTTAATTAGAAATGTAGACGGCCAATTGTCAGAGTTGTGATTGGAAGAAGTGTGTGTGTAAATTAAACTTCCCGCTGCGCACACACGACATCTTTCTATTGGCTGCTGCGGACGAGACATTGATTATTATGTGGGTTGTAGAGCCGTGTAAAGCCAATCGTAACCTTTAAATCATTTTGGGGTCTAATTAAGAGTTAAAAAAAAAAAACAGCACAACTATCACAATGAATTGCACACAGAGACAATGATGATTATTATATAGTGCTAGAAGCTGTCCACTCATCTATGATGAGACGCTTAGCATAAAACGTGCCTAACTAGCAACATATTTTCAACAAAAAGTAGTAAAAGTTTGTAAAAAGGGTGGTTCCTAACTCAAATTTCCACTGTATGTGAAAAGATTTAAGTATTGAGGTTTGCAGAAGTAGTTCGTATGGTTCTTTTTTCATATTGGGATTGAGTTCATCTGGATGATCTCCACTTTTTGTTGGTAGGTTAAAACAGTGAACTCATCCTTGAGATTTAGTAACAAGCATATTTTCAGATTGCTGTTTACATAAACTGACTATATAGGGAACAAAATATCAACAATTGTGACATACTGTGAAAATGTTCTGCAAGTTATACATTTTTTTCAGTCAAAACCGTGACATGTTTATTTATTGATGACATTGGAATTATTATGACAAAGCCGAAACGTTGGAAAATGTGTCAAATAAGTCTATAAGAGATCAAATAAGAGCTCAAACTTGGGTAGGTCATATTAGTCCACCCAACGTCTGCACACACTTTGACTGTCAACCATAATTGGCCCCTTGCCAGTAGATTAATAAATACCATAAAATGGCTTCAAGCTCAAGAGAGTTAATTAAACGGGAGACATTCTGGAAAGGCAAGGATTTAAGGTTCAAATGACCTTGATTAGAGAGGAGAGGCTCCTGGTGGGATAGCACCACTCTTCAGTGCACTTCACCTTGCTGATGAACATTTATCACTCAGTGATGGTTGCAAGATGAACTTGTTGGATTGCATCTGAAAAAAAAAAGGCCTTGAGATTCTATTCGACATTATTATACAATTCTCAAATACAATAGTGACATTGTTGGTGGCATACAAACTGCTCATTCATATCAAATGTGTAAAATGTATTATTTGGAGTGTCCAATTAACTTGCATGCTTAGGACTCGGGAGGACGCTCAATCTCCCAACGAGGAAGTAATCTGCGATAAGCATGACAGGTGTCTGATGCGCTCAATGATTCCTGCTAGAATTATGGGGCATGCAAGGAGATTTTGAAAGTCTGGTTTGACCTTTCGAAAAGTCGTTTGGCTGTCAATCAGTCGACTGTTGGCCACTTATTCTCACCTTGATGAAACATAAATGGAAAGACTGCATGAATGCAGAAAATGAAGCGGCTCGAGATGGTGAAAACAATAAAAACTTGTTTTATCTACATAGTCCTAACTTTTATCAGGATACTAGACAAGGAAGCAACTGAAAATGAATCATAGCTTGGAGGACGTGTTGGAGATAAAGTGATCTCGAGAGACAGTGTCAGAGTCTGGTTCTTCTCACCATAATACGTTGCAAGATTTATAATTTCCCCCTCATGCCAAAGCTTAAAGTGATTATCTTCTCCAAGAACAGGCCTCTTCATCGAGCTGCACAGAAGCATGTCCAGTGATGTCGCACTCCCCCATGAAGAACAAGCAAAGTTGTTCATTCCCAGAAGACCACAAAGGAAACAAGACATGACCTGAAGTTGGGATCCACTTGATCAACTGCCAAACTATTTAAGTACGTTTCTGCCTTGGCTGCCACAAACGAGATTATCCTCCAGAGCAAAAAGAGACAAGCAGCAACTCTGTGCTGTTGTAAAATAACTACAGAGAGTCATCTCGTCCAAGGCACTAAAGAGGAGGCAGACCATTAGTCAAGCTACCACAAATTAGTTGAACTGCAGCTCCTAGCACCCGGGTTACCAAACTGGTTGTCAGGTGGTAACCAGACAATATTTTTAAAGGACAAATACTTTTAGAAGCAAAGCAAAGGTGTTTAGGGATTCTGGGCAATATCCCGAGTTTCAACAGAGAAGCTTTTATCTCACAGTGTGCTGTTTTGTTTAGTGATGAAAATGGAGGCAACACGTTCCTTAATAAGGAAAGACAAATCACAATCTCAACATTCACCTGTGGATCTACCGCTCCCTCTTTCAACCCCGCACAAAGATTGAATGTATGCTTCCACGACAACACCATATTTACTTTGCGACTTTTCAAAAATGACAAAGCAGTCCATGCAATTAGTATTTGTTTTCGGTTTTTTGTTTTACAAGAATCGTGTTTTCTGTGTGTAATTCCGCTTCCTGCCATATACTAAAAACACCAGGTAATACGATGACTTTAACTTGCAAATAGGAGTGTGAATGTTTCTCTCCATGTGCCCTGTTATTGACTAGACTCAAGTCCAGGGTGCTCTCACCCAAAAGTAGGAAGGGATAGGTTCCAGCCGTTAACAAAATACAGGTAGAAAAATGAATGGAAGGATTTTGACATCAATCAAAAAGTACCTTTAAAAGAAAAACTAACTAAACCATATTGTCGAGCATCAGTGGAACGCTCGACCCAACAGAATCATTTTGACATTGTCCATTTTATTTGTTGATGCTCCACTTTTATTACTTATTTTAATACTTCAGCCTTGGAGATGTTCTGAGCCCTGCTGAAATGTCACGGGTTATGTTTAACCTCTCATTTATGTATGTTCACGTGTTATTAAAATTGTTTCGAAGTTCCTCGGAAAATCAGAACACAGCCCCGTGATAGACCGCAACACAGAAAAAGGACTCACCTGAGGCTGAGGAGAAAGGCACATACAAATATCAGTCCAGGAGGACATTTATCAGACCACGACCACACTCCACCTGTCAGACAGAGACTTAACGTAAGCCCGGCTTCAAAGAAGATAAGCACTTTATCAATGCACTCGAGATAACGGGAACCGCAGTGCAGACCTTCATCTGGTTTTAAGTTTCAGGCCAGAAATCTTGTAAAAAAACAGCTATGTATTTAATAGGACAATAATACTAACTCCTAACTTGAACACCACCAGTAGAATATAACCTAAAATTGGTCAACGCTTACATAAAACAATGTCTACTCAGTCAGAACTATTTGTGTTGAGCAAGTCTGAGGACTCTCAAACCCAGTGATGGCTGCCGCAGTTTTCACCCTCTTGACGACCCGCCACTGATCAAAAAGTATTCATCAACAGTTTCAAATTTATTTGCATGTAATACAAAATAATGCACAGCAATAGGGTCAACACCACTGAATATTACAACCACAAAAGTAAAACATCAAATTAAAATCTTACTAGCATTCAAAACTAAGAACTGTTTTCTCTCTAAGGCCCAAAAATCACATCCTTCTCATTTAAGCAAGATTGGCTGAGGATTCACATCAAGCTCTCACCATGCAATACCACCTTGGACTTTCACGCATGGCTAACATGGCACAACTCCTGCCTCAAATGGTGTGCTTGCTCGCTGGCTGTGGCCAGCGGCTGCTAAATGTGTCCAGCCTTTCGATTTCCTGCTGTCTGTGATTTGACTCCCATTGAATGTGTGTTTTGAATCATTATAACTTGGACCTAATTTAAATGTAATCGTTCATGCTGAGTGAATGCAACAAGTTGCCCGTGCCTGGTCCAAAGTCTATTTACCCTCCCTGAAGCTTGATATGCCCTACAGACCCCACAACCACACACTCTCACAAATCTTCGACACCAATGTCTAAGTTTTTGTCACACTGGCGGGCACCGTGGAAGTGACCAAGCAGAAACATTCAGGCAGCCCCTGACATGTTATTCAACAATTTGAGAAAGTTGAAAACCGAGCCAGGAAAGGACACACAGGAGATAAGTTTCTTCCATTGCACAAACTGTGAGACATGAACTCCAATTTTATTTGGTTGAAAATGCTGGTCATTCTGCAGCTAATGCACAGTGTGTCCGCAAAATGCACCATTGCAACATGGTTACATTTTCATAAAATTATACGTTCCTGGTTTAAAGCTCCGGGAATGGAAAGAATGGACAGAAAGCACACTCATTATTTTATCCATGAAATACTATTTGTAGTTGGAACCACCAAATTACCACTTCTACTGAGTCTGTAAAAATAAGACTCTATCAAATTGGTGCAGCCCAAGTCTCCGAGCATGTATAGTATCTCGTCACACGCTGAGAACACGAGGCATCCGTGAAGATGGGAGGCGGTGAGGGCAGGCGCTACCATATGGGCTATAGCTGCACAGTGGGCTAATGTTGGCATTGCAAGAAAGGATGCTGTACAAGGACATATCTCTGGAAAGACCAACATTTTTCAAAATGTTAAACATGGAGTTCAAGTGTGACGGAATAAAATGTGCCTCTCTGCTGTTTTGTATTGTATGTGAAAAAATCATTTATCTTTTTAAGATTCAGTTTTACACTGTTATACAATATTTATTACATTGTTGTGGCTGTTACAAGGAATCATTTAGACTATACGACTTTGCATTGATTTATTCCAACATCATCACAGTCATAAAATTATTTATTTGTGTTACATACACACAAACAAGCTCATGGACTTTGTTCGGTACGTAATGATGCATAAAATAATATTACTTTATTGTAATTTTGTCAAATGATCAGAATAGTTATCAGGCTTCCTCAGTGTTGCTGATCATTTGAATCAGGTGTGTTGGAGTTGGGAGACAAAGAAAACACACAGCAAAGCGGTCCTCAAGGACCGCAGCTGGAAATCTATGTAAACGGCATATAGTGACAGGCATAAGAAATAAATCATTTTGAACTGGATGGCAACATGTACAATAAACCTGCGTATCCACCTGTTGCCTTTCATGCAACAATATGATCACACCTTGCAAATCTATCACCTTTGTGTGTAACAGTACAAACCCAGATTTCACCCTAAATAAGTATATTTGTGATGAAATTGAGATATCATTAATTCAGCACAAACATTTTTTATGACATTCATGTCAGGCGTTGACTAATTTAGAACAGGTGCCTTGGTTGGAAAATTCTGATTTAATCATTAATCTCCTAAATAAAGGATCAAATTGGAATTCTTCATTTCTCTTTGACTCTAAATTTCACCACAACGGATTTGTGATGAACGGATCTTAGTCATAAACAGCGATTTCCAGCAAGTTGGAATTACAACTCGCCTTTTTTATGCACCAGAGATGAAGATCCAAAGACTTACAATGGTGATGCTAGCATCATTATTGTCATGTCTGTTTGATTATGTAGGGTTGTTTTTTTTTTACTTTAGTTTCATGTTTTGGACATGTGTTCCCGTGTCTTCTGTCCCATCATGTCTATTGTTTCCACCTGTGTTCGTTTACCCAAGCCCTTGTGTTAACCAATCAGGTCTTTCCAACTATCTGTGTCTTGCCAGGTGCACCTCGTTGTCTCGTCAATTTGTTTGTATTTAGTTCCCTGTTTTTCATAGAGTTCTTGTCGGTGCATTGACTTTGTCTCAACCGTTGTCAGTTATCCTCGTCTCACGGCCATGTTCACGACCGTTGTTCTCCTACCTGTTTCGCTTTATTTTCAGTTTAGTCAAGTCCTCGTGTTTTGTTATTCCCACATATTTTGTACTTGTGTTTTTTCTTGATTAAATTGCCGTTGAGTTTCCCCTGCCTTGCTTCCCTGCTTTTTTTGGTCCTCCACGTCACATTTCCAGACAATTATGAATCAAACTCCAGTAGTAGGCAGGACAAGCCTCTCTTCAATTTGATTGACTGTTGCATTGCTGGAAAGGTGTGACACACGTCGGTTCCTGCCTAGGGGCAGGTTTGGAAATTCACTCTCACTCCTTAACATGACTCTGTGGGCATATTCAGAAATGCGTTCCGAGCACATTCTACTCCACTCTGACCGTCTGGAAACTCAAATCATTGTTTAAATGTGCCATTAGGTTATTCAGAGTGGCACAAAATAGGAGTGGCGGTGTTTCAACTGGGGATATGAGGGGCCCAGAGCTTAATGCTGCACAAAAACAATTCAAGCACTAGCTGCTGATTGTTTTCCAACATTGCTTCTTTTGGAAATTAATGGGAGGGGAGCAGGCTCGTGCTCTCCGAACACACCCACTCTGAGTGGTTTTAAGGCATCAGAGTGAATTTCTGAATGCACATTGAAGGTGGGAGTGTTCAGAGATGCAGAGTATGCTTAACTGTTACCAAAAGCGCTGCCATCTTGCCTTGGCGCTCATGTAGACATGTAAATGTTTTTTTTTGTTTGTTTTTTTCAAACATGGCTTCCTGCAAAGATGCATTCACTACAATGTTTGTAATGATGCGGAATCATCATTAAAATATGGCCACTTCCAATGAAGTGTCACACCTTAGACATCTTTTGGCTACCAGATCTTTACTGGAAAAGAGTAACTTGCTCAGTGACCTTGCTGAAGGTTGATCAGCGATCCCCAGAGTTCACTGCAAATGGGATCAAGTGGTAGAAGGGGGAGTGCATATGCGTGTGCTCGTGTTGTTTTTGTGGGGGATGGGCATGTCTTACTGGATTTCTGTCACAACAGGAGTTGTCAACCATCTGGAGATGAGCAAAAACCCATAAGACATCCTGTTACCTCATCTGCCATTCTGAGCAGATAGCGGGCTTCTGTTCTGCTGAATATTATTAACACTGGGGCACCACAACCAAAATTATTTTTGGAATTATTTTTTTCTCCAAAAACAAATCAAGTGAGACGTACAAAAAAGGTGATTGGAAGTAAGTAAAGAGATGCTTGACTGTTTTTGCTGTGAGTGGGTGAAATGTTCTCACATTTTAAAACAGGTAGGCCTATGTCAGCTTTTGACTTTCAAACGTGTCCCTTGATTCATCTCAAAGCAGGCCATTTTTGCTTACATGATGATTTCCCATAAGGACTTTTTCAATCAGAGAAGGAGAAAGAAACGGCAGAAACTCACAGAATTCTCTGGTCTGGCACAACAAACGTGCCATGCAATATATGCCAAGTGTTCTGCCAACAATAAAAGGGAAAAAAACTATTAGAGTAATGGAGACGCTGATTCAACACTGCTATGAAAACAGGAATGTCGCAGCATTCACTAAAAACCCATTCAGACCGACTTAATGTGATATGGAGTCTAGCTCTGACCAACACTCAAAAATGCTAAACAAAAAGCCATTGCATTGTCCTGTACTCTTTACACACTCGCACGCGTGCATTCATGCACGCATAGCGGCATGCACAAAATAGAATCAATAGCTTGGTTTACATGGAGACTTTTTTTTTATTCCGATTTAAATAAAATCTCTTACATGTGACGTGATATTGTCGCATGTTTTTGGAATGTGGGAGGAAATTGGAGTACCCGGAGAAAACCCATGCTGGCACGGGGAGGAAATGCAAACTCCAAGGAAGGCCGGAGTTGGAATCAAACCGTGCACTTCTGCACTGTGAGGCCATCGTGCTAACCACTGTGCTGACTTATCTAATTTTCTCAATCTTTATTAATAACAGTTCAGTTCATAACTATAGCAGTTCTTGAACAAAATTTGTGACCCGGTCCTTTTTCCTCATCTCCATGGTGCATTGCATCATCCAGCATGTCTAGATGAGTAATGGCGTCTGATTTCTTGAGCACCAAAAACCTTTCTTTGTGCATTCAAGACATGCCAGGTTGC
Source organism: Idiotropiscis lumnitzeri (assembly GCF_059441095.1). Taxonomy (NCBI): domain Eukaryota; kingdom Metazoa; phylum Chordata; class Actinopteri; order Syngnathiformes; family Syngnathidae; genus Idiotropiscis; species Idiotropiscis lumnitzeri. Next base: position 40,246,442 of record NC_142391.1, on the reverse strand, counting down.
CCCTCTGTGCAAAAAAATACTAAAATAAAATAAATTAAAAAAAAACATTCCATCCCTTGCGTCTATTGAAATTGGCTATTCTTGTTGCCAACCACTCTCTTCACAGCAGATTTAGAAAAATACAATGTGACAGGATATCCTTTCCTTCTACTTGGTGTCATTTGAGATCCACTAAAAGTTGTCAAACCTGAGCTACGGCACCCCATAAGTGATTTAAAACGTAGACACAAAACACTGGAAACAAGCCGAACGCTAACCTAAAAAACATTGGGGCCAAACTAATATTACATTTTAATATCATTAATGTTTAATGTGTCAAACAATCACTGTGGGTTTGCCACACCTGATGTACAGTATTTACATTTGTCTGGAGTTAATCCAGTAGCAGTGATGAGCAGCAGCACTTCCATGCTACCAATGTTAATATTCATTGTCGCAGCTTCCAAAGATAAAGTCTGAATGAACATCCATCCATCCATCCATTATCTGTACCGCTTCTCCTCACTAGGGCCACGGGGGTGCTGGAGCCTATCCCAGCTATCTTCGGGTAGTAGGCGGGATACACCCAAACTGGTTGCCAGCCAATCGCAGGGCACACAGAGACGAACAACCATCCACGCTCACACTCATACCTAGGGGCTATTTAGAGTGTCCAATTAACCTGCAATGCATGTTTTTGGAATGTGGGAGGAGACCAGAGTACCCGGAGGAAACCCACGCAGGCACAGGGAGAACATGCAAACTCCACACAGGAAGACCGGAGCCGGAATCGAACCCACGCCTGATGCTGTCTCTCACTGTGAGGCCATCGTGCTAACCAGTCGGCCACCGAGCCGCCTGAATGAACATAAGGTAAATGAAACCTCACTGTTCCAAATCAAAGTCATTCTGCGTCGCAGAAGGCGACTGAGTCGTCAAAGGTTGCTTGGCCCTTGGAATGATAAAATGATCAAAGTTTGAGATTACGTAGGCCTTTGTTGTGGAGGGCAGGCCGAATGATGTGGGCGCGAGGAGGAAATCAACAGGAGGGCAGCAAAAGAGCAGAGGCTGAAAAATTGACCAAGCAGAAAGCAAACAAATCTGTCAAGCTATCACAGTTGGTTCCGGAAACGAATCAGAATTTATAATACTTGAGTTCTCACAGTGGCTTTGACATATCCTTGTCTACTCTTCTGTAAGCAAACGACCCTAGATGGGCAATTTCACCTATTTTGCCTGTCCGTCCGCAAGCCTGGCACCCTTCAGTCCTTACACTTTCATCCTTTTTCATAAAAATAACTGTCTTGCGTCTTCACCCTTTTAAAATGATTCCGTCCTTGCATTAGAGTTGCAAAGCATGCTGGGAGTGCACATGAGGTACATTCACTGATGAGCATGGACACGGGTCACACTGTAGAGATGGCTGTATTTCTTAAAAGTTATCCCTTTGCTCAAATTAAAATGCAATTTAAAATGCTTATTCTGGCTCTCAGTTGCTTCTTCACAAGGCCCCTCTCCTGCTCACTTGTTCGCTGGAGTACACGCATGAGAGAGAGAGAGAGAGAGAAAGAGAGAGTGAGAGAGAGAGAGAGATGAAGACATATGTGGTCCAACCTAATAATGTATGTTGGAATAAGAGTACAAATGTAATTAAATAATGCAAAAGAATACAGAGAGGAATTTACAGCATGAACTTTCGGGGTGCTCAGCCAGTCTAAAGATAATTGTGACCACTGGCTTTCACCACTGACACTCTAGCGAGAGAAAAAAAAAATCAAAACCAAAAAACACTACCTCAGGGAATAAGGCTGTGCTTTTCTCCTACAATAGAAACAGCAGAGTAAAAGTGCCTTACAAGTCTTCAGTTGTCAACTGTTTTACTGCACTGTGTTGCCCACCATGTGTGACCACAAGCATGTAGTGAGTGCCCAGATGATATTTGGACACCACTAGAGGCAGAGACTTGGCATTTCAAAATGATTTTTTTGAAGCTTTTGACCTGCAGCTGTTGTATGCGGTTATCATATCAGTCCAAAAACTTTAGTATGATGTAGCGGCTTTGTAAAAACCCATTAACCAAGGACAGCACCAATCGAAATGACAAACACTCTGGTTCAACCAGCTGCGAAGGCTAGTTTTCCATCTTTTTTTCAAGTCGCTGCTCTTTTTGGAGGGCACTTACACAGAATGGCGGGACCAAGTCGGTAATAGTCTGCCGTCTGATGGAGCATCAGAGTCGTAATGCAGCACAGAATTGTGAGCTTTCATGGAATGAAATTATTCAATTTCAATACCGCCTGTCCTCATTAAATTCACAGGTGAGCTGGACCAAACACCTTGGATGAATCAGTCAGGAGCAGCGCATATAATTAATTAAATGACATTAAATTAAATAGCAAACTCAAACGAAAAAAAAGAGCCTCTATTTTTCTTTCCAATGTCCCTGTGCAAGCATGTGATCCATCTGATCCTCCTGTGTCCATCCAATCACTTTCCAACACCTCTCCTGCAACTGGCACATGGCCACGATCATTATTCCCATCACCTGTGGCTGGTCATTCGCCACTTTGTCAGTCATCTCTTTGAGTGTCTCCTCCGACCTGTTCCGTCTCAAAGTCTCATAATCCGTCTTCAGGATATTTGGTCCTCGGCTGCTGTTTAATGTTAGCCCCTTATTGAATAATCTTGTGCTGTCTTTTGATCATTTTTAAAATGACCATGTTTTTTTCCAGCCTTTACCACCAGACTGCATTTCCTGCCCCGAATTACACCACTGCGTGAGACAGAAAGGGTCAGACCAAACAAAATTCACCCAGCGTAAATGGCAGCAAGAGCAGGGTAATTGGAGTGGTGAACAAAACAAATGTATGAATACCTTGGCTAAGAGGGATTGCCGTTAGACAAGAGTGTAGCCCGGGATGCTTCGAGAGGTGCAATTTTTTGGACAAAAAAAAGCAAATCAAGCAATGAGGACTTTAGATAAAAGGCAAAACATCACAATCTCACAGCAGCATGTTGAATAAGCAAGCCTGGCAGTGCGCATACATTAAGTCAGCCGAGCCCTCCATCTTCTTGCAGACAGTCGGTTACCATCCCAGCGCATCTGCCAAAAGTCAGTCAAGTGCTTCAGCCACTCATGCTCCCCCTCAATGTCACCTTTCCAGGGCTTCTTACACTGACAATCTCTAGTCCCACACGCCCCCTAGACACTGACACAAGTTCCCGGTTCACATTATTCCATCTGCTCTGGCACACTATTCCCATGAAGGTCCAGTTCCTGTTCAGTGATAGTTCCAGACCCTTGTACAGGCTCCATGTTAGCACGAGACATGCACAAGTTGCCCCTCAGGGCTGGGCAATTTGGGTCAAACCAGTCACTGCTACCTGGATGATAATTCCCTAAAACTCATGTTCAAAAACAACAAAAGGGTTCATCGGGGGCAAGAAATGGATGGTTTTAGACTGGTCGAAACCTACATACTACAGAGCATGCAATTTACCTGCTAAAGGTAATCCCTCCATTTTCTTTACCACAGGGTCGTGGGTGAACTGGAGCCTATCCTCGCATATCCCTTTTTTATATATGTATTTGCACATATAAATGCTAAAAATATGACAAATTAATTACTTGAGACACAATAGAATCAGGGCTCCACACTAACATTTTTTTAAATTAGAAAAACAGTGGCCACTAATGTGAAATTTTAGGGTTGAGGGCAGAAAATGTATGGGCGCACTGTAGGAAGACTTGCCAAGTAAATGTTCACATTTCAACTCATTTCCCCTGAATTATTGATAAATGAGTGAAGTGTGGAGAGGTTTATCAGCAACAAAATAATGTTCAATAATAATAATAATAATAATAATAATAATTGGCGGCACGGTGGACGACTGGTTAGCACAATGGCCTCACAATACGGAGGTCGTGGGATTGATTCCGGCTCCAGCCTTCCTGTGTGGAGTTTGCATGTTCTCCCTGTGGCTGCTTGGGTTTCCTCCGGGTACTCCGGTTTCCTCCCACATTCCCAAAACATGCAATGCAGGTTCATTGGACACTCTAAATTGCCCCTATGTATGAGTGTGAGTGCGGATGTTTGTTCGTCTATGTGTGCCCTGCGATTGGCTGGCAACCCGTTCAGGGTATCCCCCGCCTGCTGCCCGAGGATAGTTGGGATAGGCATCAGCACCCCTGTGACCCTAGTGAGGAGAAGGTTGCTAATTTACCAGTTGCACATGTGTGTCTCAAATTTTGCAACCATTTAGCGCTAGTTTGGATCCCTGAGTGCCCAAACTCTTCGGTACATTATTATCTATCAGTCACATTATGTAGCTGTCAAAATGCTGAGATGCTTTTTCCTCACAAAGGTCGCAGGCGTGTTGGAGCCAATCCCAATTGTCTTCGGGGAGTAGGCGGGGAACACCCTGAACTGGTTGGCTGTCAGAATTTAAATTTCAATCATCAACTTAAGCATGATAATTTATACTCCACCATATGGAAAGCGCTTTGTTACAGCTCCAGCTGTTGTGAAATGCGGTTCAATAAAGTATTGTATGTAAGGACATGATTAAGTCTGCAAAGCCCAAAGCCATGCATTTGCATATCATGGACTCTTGACTTGACCTGTAATTATGAACATGAGCCATATTTGCGCCATAAATTCCCCATTCGTGCATGCATGTCCCATTCATATGCATGTAGCCCTTCCTTCCCCAGATGAAGATGGTGAAAAACAAATTATGAGGATGACTCATTTTCAGAAGAAAAGTGTGCCACGTGTAAAGACGAATACACTAAATCAGACAGTTGCACATGGAAAAACGGCCTCCATTTACTGCAGCAGGAGGGGATGAAATGCAGAGCACTTGTTTTATGATCTCCAGTAAATTAATGGTAGCTGACAAGAACAATCCATTTCTGGAAACAGCAGATAACACTTGGAATTATCAGAGTGAAGCTGTCAGCAGAGAGACAATAGAGAGGATACTATGGATTTCTGTAGCATCCAGTGTTGAAATTTTGCATCATTAATATATATATTTTTTTAATTTCCTTTGGTTATTTTAAATAACATTGTTAGAATGTTAATCTAAAGTCAATCGCTTGGAATTCAGTCTGGTGTATGAACAAGGTTATGTTTTGCCCTAACCTTTAGCTTGAAGCAAAATGAAGATGATTAAGCCTCATCCAACTGGATTTCGGTGAGTGTCGTCTTTGATTTGCATTGCACCATATTAAGTTGCAGCGTTCAATGCATTATTTGAGACATGGCACTCTCCAGAACGTATTCGCCTCCCACTTTACCAATTCATATAGACAAAAAAAAAACAATGAACTAATAATTGATCATTATGTTTGGCACTATAGTATCGGCCCATCGTGATCGGAAACCACAGCAGACTTTGTGGCAGCTCTCTACCTCTTTTGCTCTCTCTCTCTGCCTTCACTGCTTTAAAAACAAATCTATCTCTCTATATCTTAGTGCCAGGGTAGATCACGTAGTGGGAGTGCAACAGTAGCACAGCAAATAAAGAACAGGAGGAATTATTCCCCGCACCATGATTAATTAGACAGTATTTGAGGCATATTCAGATATTCATAGCTTCACTTCCTAATATAGGAATGTAAATATTAACAAGCATCTGAAAAAAATTCTGTATTTCCCCTGGCAGATACTCAATTTCTTTATGGATTCTTATGATCCCTTACATACACTCGAATACAGTGTCCAAATAACAGCAGGAGGCCAGTCACACCGCAAACGTCTTCTGCTTCTGCTTTGCCTAAATTGTGGAGAGCACAGCTGCCCTCTATGGGCGTCAACACATTCTCACACACTCTCACCAGATATGTATACTATGTGTTGCATCATGGTTAGAAAACCCCCCACAAATGTCAGTGTTTCAGTCTAGAGTTTTTACACTAATGAATCAGATTATCTTGACATTTTCACCACTGTTCCCTCTTTAAATGCAACATAAGCAGTGGTGAGCCATTCTTTCTTTGTAAAGCACATTTTACTCTGTAAGCCAAAGTCAATATAGCATAAGAAAAGTATTTCCTTGTCCCCCCGCCCCTTTCTGTGAACACAATCCATGTAAAAATATGTGGGAACGGGGAGGAAGAGAGCAATCTGGTTACAATTTATTGAGTAAAGCAAAGAAATGCATTTGTGTGTGGATGTGCTTTTATGACCAGTCAACTGATTTCTACGCTTCAGAGAGTCCGAGATATTATAGAATCATGTTATTATTGAGGGAGCCTGAATAGCATCAACCATTCCAACCACTCCCTAGTCCTCACTGATCGCAACCAGAATGCTGTGCCAAGTGGCCGAGGAATAACCTGAGAGGAAGTGAGGATATTACAGTTACAGGACTGTAAAAAATGTATAAAATAATAACAATGTATGTCTATTACAGAAATAGAAGGGCAGTAAAGAAATGGCTGTCCTCAAATATCACATATGTTAATAGAAAACATGTCACATTCAACCACAGTGACCATGTATATATTAAGTAGGTAGAGGAATTTTGGACAAAAATGAATCATACTGACAATAAAAAGTAATTGTTCACATAATTTCTGGACAAAACATTATTTGGATGCTTTGGATTTTTTTAACAAGACGGGCAACATGTAAATGTAATTTTCCCAAACCATAAAAAATACTCAAATTGAAATAATTTACGATACATGGCATGACATTATTGCAAAGCTTCACAACTGTCAAAATCTGAACCTGTGTGTGCATGCATATGACATTTGTATCTGCACATTACGTGCTGACATTATTAAATCTACACGATGCAAAGCCATGCATTGCAAGTGTGTTGTCATTAAAATTCATTTAATGAATGACTGAGTAAAAAGAAGACATGCTGCAGTGACCCAATACAAACAAATCGTGGCTGATTTGCATATGAAGCAGTGAGGAGATGAAGCAAATTTCCTCCCATTGTCAGGAAGCTGGCATAAACTATATTATGAGAAAAGCAGGAGTCAAAGCAGGGAGGTCAGATTTGCCATGGCTGCTGCTCCCTGTGACCTGTCATCCATGGCAAAGACCTACCACGATGAGGAGTACAGCTCAATGGCATTATAGCCACTGCCTGACGGAGAAAGCAGGAATCTCTCTTTCATCATACATCTGTATAAGAACAGAACTTTCTGACATGAATGTATCTTATTTCAAAATACAGGCACAGAATGACTAATGAATGTTAGCACTCTGTTTGGCGGGACGTGAACAAGTGCAAAGGATGATGCACGACGAGAGGGTGTGTTGGGTACTGTTTATCCCACCTTGTATAAAGTATGTGCTAGGCAGCAAGTCAGAACCGGGGTAGAGGACATTGCTCATGCAGAATCCTGCAAAGCAAAGCTGTTGGCTCTAGCAACAGTAATGTGCTGTGCCACGTTATCACTTTTCCATGACTGCAGGCAATCTGTTTGACATGAGGGGCGATTAGGACACACAGGGACGACCGTTTCCTGGCTGAAAGTGGCCTCAAGTCCAAAACTGTAACTCTCATCTGAAAGACGAACTGTCGAGATATTGAGCAGTAGGGAGTAGAGCAGTGTTTCCTCCAGGCTTGACGTGACTGAATGTTCAGAAATGAAACATGGTGGAGAAATACTGTATATTTCAGTTTTAATATAAAAGGATGGCCAAAAAAAAAAAGGTTATGGTGAACCGAGATGAAAGGTGCCTTCAGATACTGGATCAAAAGCATTTAATAATCTGGCAGTTTTGAGCTAAATATGTTAATTAGGGCTTTCAAAAATGCATGTCTCTCTCTCAGTAAAATGTTTCCATTTACATTAAATGAACAATATTTGCGAATGTTTAAGTCAGCTTTCCTGATCCCTAAAACATGCTTATGGACACATTGAAATTTCAGACAAAAAGAGATTCCGATGTACTGTAATTGTGGAAATAAAGAAATGAACAAGCTATAACAATATTGCATCAAAGGTACTTTACACACTGATGTATTACAGCTGCACATTGATTCATCGAATACTGTACATTATATGTATGTGTATTAAATATTAGGGGTGTCCCGTTACCTGTTAAAAATGCAGTGAGTAATTTAATCAGAGTACTGTAACATTAATGTAACTTGAATACATTTAATTATTTTTGGATTTCTCCAATACCAGATATGTTGAAAGAAATTAATACAAAAAAAAATCAGTATCATGATTATTTTGAGATATTGATTTTTTTTTTGTCTCATGGCTGTTTAATATGCATGCTGTTCGAATGTTGGAGGAAGCCTGAGCAGCCACAATTCGAATCCAAAGCACAAGAAATGTGAAGGAGACACACTTGTGCACCATGCAGTTGAGACAGACAGACAAACAGATAGATAACTTCATCTGGTGAGGGAAAGCAGATTTGGTAGCTTCGTAATGATTTTCAAACCTTTCCACATGACCAGTTTGTAAATTTGTAAATGTCGAGGGGAGAGGTTTGCTTCACACACACCACAAATGAGATTCTGCCGAGTGACAAACCCGGAAGTGTGACATCATTTCAAGACAACTATGGCAGAGCTCAACATGGATGCAATGTTAGATAGATGTTTGTAGACTACATGGTTCACGTGAAATGTTTTGCTCTCATGTAGGTTATCCATCCAGTCATCTTGAAGAGGGAAAAAAATGAAAATAATCTCAGATCTGAATCAGGGTTCTTGCAAATGCCGACAAAAATATGATATATCTGCAAAAGCAGCGGAAATAGCCAGAATGTATATAACACATCTAAACTATTACAAAAATGTAGACCATACTGTGTAGGTATGGTACATTAAAGATGTAAAGAAAAATAATTGCAGACAGCGGCCAGTAAACGATTGTAGAAATTTCACACACCAACAGTGTCAAGACACAAACAAGGCCAACTAAACTGTTTATTCAGATTAAACTTCATTTTATTTTATTTTATTCATTATTTTTGGTGTAACTTGGAGAGCTATTTCCCACACTTCATGCATTTGGATGTGGTTGAGGAATGAAATCATAAATTGCCGAGATTTGGTTCGTATGAGAAGTAAATTCCCTACCAATTCTATTTGAAGTACAGCGAGTGAAAACAGCAGCGGGGTGTGCTAAAAATGTGCTGCAGATTAAGCCCACAATGAAAGTGCCTCCCAACCAGTGCCAAGGTTGATAATCCAAATTAACTCTACGGAGGCTCTTCTAACACTCCGACACCTGTCGGACGAGACAAGGCTCCGAGCCAAGCTATTATGCTGTAATGACTTAACTACCACAGGAAAGAAAACGATTCGGCAAGCTGCTTCTGATTTTTAACAGCCGTGCTTCATCTGGTCATTTATATCTAGTTTGTCCTGAGTGATCCCGCCATAAAGCTCCAGACAACCAAGCTCTAGGATCATTGGGACACCCAAAGCCCTCAATCATGATAAGGTGAACGCCCAGGGACGAGAGGATGGAGCAAGCATCTAAATAAATATTCAATCAGTCGCGACACCATTCATGAGGTGTGTCCGAAAAGTTCCAGGAATTATGCCACAGTGGACGCAACCGGCTGCATTTGAAATATTTAGTGCATGAGAACATCTGAGAGTTGTGGCAGGACAACTCGTGGCTGCTTCGCCAGGATAAAGCGGCAGTTCACAATGTCGTAAGCATCAGACAGTTCCTGCTGAGAAGAACATTGCAATGCTGGCGCAACCCCTCAACTCACGTGACTTGCGTATTTTTCCCCCTATTTCCTAAAATCTACGTGGTCAACAAAGGGAACTGTTTAAAAAATGTGGATGACATCAATATGGCCATGACGATGGAGCTGTGGAGGATCCTGTCAAAATCCTTTTAGGAGTACATGTGTCATGGTTCCGTTTGTTTATGTTTTCAGTTTCCAGCTGGAGTAGTGGGCGGTGCCTTAAGCGGCGCACCTGTTGCACATCGCAATCACCGGCCTATTTAAGGACTGACAAACCAACAGCACGTTGTTGGATTATTCGCCTTGCTCATGACGCTGTTTCCCAAGTGTTTGAAATTCTCGACGTTCTTGTTTGTATTTCTGTACTCAGTGATTGGTAGATGAGGCATCCTGTATCGTTTCGACACAGTGACACAATGTATTGACACTGTGTTGACACTGTGTTGCTGAATACTGACACCTGGTGGACTTGCAGGAAACCTTTGACAGGGTCATCTGACACTGATCTGTCAAACTAATTTTCTCCAATTCCATTGATTAGCGACGTTGATGTGTTTTTATAAATCCTATTTCGTATTACTTTCCATCGCACTAATTATTCTCCTATTTATCTAATTTATATATTTAACTGAATTATTGTTGTATTGCACTGGAGAGGGGAGCTCTCTAATCTCGTTGCACACTTGAGTACAATGACAAAGGGATTTCTGATTCTGATTAGGCATTTGCTTTCACATTATTTTTACATACACGCAATTTCATAAAAAAAATCTTTGATATTCGAGACGCAGTTGATAAATTAAGTAAAAGTGTTGTGAATGACAATGGACTCATTGTAATTAAAGATTTTTATTCCAAAAAATTAGTTTCTCCAGCGTTTTGTTATTCAGTCTATTTCTTTTTTTGAGGCAATTTCCCCCGAATTTGAGAAGATCCTCTCACAAGGCACTGAAGAGGCCGGTGTGCACAACGCCTGTGTGGCTAATATAAATAGGTGAGGGAACGTTGCCTCCATGGACTTGCAGTATAAGAGCGGGTCTTCCGTACGTGCAACGTGTCCTGCTAAAATATAGCGCTGCACCTCTGAGTGCGCATCAACAGTGACGTCTTCCATCTTGCGGATCTTTAACGCAAAGTAACGCGCCAATAACTCGATGCTTGTTTTGAGCGTCCATCCTGTTGACAGATGCGCTTCCTTATGAACACAGTTTGGCGCGCGACCACTGTGTCGACACGATTCTGGTAGTGGTCACGTGACTTTCTTAAAGCGGTACCCGCACCGACACGGGGTTTGCCCCGGAAGCTCGGCGCGCGCATTGACGCCTCAGTGTCGCTGGACCCATCACTAGTACTCATGTTCCATGTGCTTTTGACTCGTTCATGTAAGTTGTTTTTTATAGTCATAGTTTCGGTTTGTGTTATACGTGCCACTTGTTGAACTTTGTCAGTCTTGTTAATTTTTTTTTTGTTAAATAAAACTTTGTCAATTCTCCTGAGTTTTGGAATCTGCTTTTTTCAACAAAACCCACCAGCATGAAAGTGTAGCACAGAAGGTTGGAAAAGTGTGTTGGACTGTAGGGGGATTACTTTTGAATGGAAATACTTGTATTTTGAATTTGAAATGGATTTTTTTGTGACACTAGTCCTGAGATTTATCTGACACAGCACTTTGTGTTGGAAGGGTGTGTCTTCATATTTGACAACAAAATGTCTAGCTCCCAGGCAGTGGTGAAGTCCCAAGGCTAATATAACCATTACGCTGCATGAGCAAGCATAATTTCATACTTGGAATCTCTGCGATATTATGTCTCCGCTTTGAAGCAGCAATGTGGGAGAAAATACACTTTTCAAAGCGCAGTTGAAAAACAAAGTCACAGGAATGACATTTATTGATTTGCAATCTTTTCTAGGGTCATAAAATGGTGGGAAGTGATGTCCTTCGTGAAGCTATTTATTTTTAGGAAATAGAAAGAAGCACGGAAAAAAAAGCCGTTTGACAATATCATCAAGATTAATTAGTAAATTTTGTGTAGCTCAGTAAACAAACACCACTCAGTTTGATGCAGCGCAGTTGTATAACGTGGCAAATTAAAAGATAAAATAAAGAGATTGTTACATCAATACCTTTCTGAGTGTCAATCAATAATTATCATTACGTTTGTAAAGGCAGAATTTATACAACTGGACATTGCATCTCACTAGATTGTGCAGGCGCAACGTACTACTCAGAACAATTTTGCCACTTGCACAATATATCCAATAAAGGGCTATAATTAAAATAAATAAATAAAAAACAGCCCTAAATTCTAAAGTTCATTTTGGATTGACACAGTCAGAAAGATGTCTTTGATATTGTAAAAATGCTCATAAAACAGTGGTTGGTCATTGTTGTACTTGTGAAATGTATAGTTAAGGTCCTGTTAAAGGAACACAAAAATGTTTATTAGTTTGACACACCACAGAGAAGTGTGTTGTTAACAAGCCTGACATTTCTATTTTTTTTTTTTTTTTTGTAATAGTACGGATCATGAGATTCCAAAATGGTGAAAAATCAAGCCATTCTTTTGGCTCACATGTGATGTGGGCGTGTCCAAACAAGCCACACAAGTCTAAAAATACTAGATGTAAACTGTATCTTATTTACCTACTGTTTGTACTGGCACAACTTTTTTTAATTCTCTCGCTGGGTACTCTGACAGCAAGCGTGGTTTATATTTCAAACTTCCTCCAGCCTTCTAGCATGTTCCAAAAGCATGCATGTTCGGGTATCTCAAATAGTGGGCCGGTGCGATGCTGAGGGGGGCGCGTGGGACCCTGGGGAACATGTTTTTTTGCATGGTGTTCGAATAATATGAAGAGGTTAGTCTACATTTGCCGTGACACAGCTTTATTTTAATATGTAGTGCATATCACATGTTGTAATCTAGTGAAGTAGATTATGCTTGAGTGTTTGCAGTTTGAGTGGAAATGCAGGAGAAAAGCTGACGCAATCAACATCGTGCTGAATCCTGATAAGAGATGTTTGCTGAAGTCTGCTGCAACTACGACGACACCTATGCTAAAGAAGAATGTCGAGAATAATAAAGAAATTCTTATGAAGTGGCGACAGAGAAATAACATAAGAACAATTATTAACAAATGTAATAAAGAGAAGTTGATATTACACCGCACAACATTAACTACACGGTATAGGTTTTGTTGCTAATTTTGGTTCACACATTAACTAACAACTCTGGGAACAGCCACCTGCACCCAAGTTAAGGCGACTCAAAATCAACATGAAAGAAGTGCGGACGTGAGCAGGATCAACAACAGCTGCGACCAGAATAAACATACCCTTGATCTGTTGTGTTAACCTGTATTGTGATATAACTCATGATTTTCAATAAAAGGCCCAGGGAGGTGCAGTAAGCTTCAGAGATTCGACCCGATCACTGGGGTATCATCTCTCCTGGCTGCCAGACTCTTGCCACTTGGTGTCCGTGTCTATTTTGTCTCTGAATTTCCTACTTGTCATGGTAAGGGTCGCTCCACCACATTTGGTGTGATTCTCCCGTGACATTTCAGAGTTCGAGCTGGATGGTGACTGGATCGAGCGGAGGGAACAGTGATGGCTGGAGGAAGACTGTGCACAGCAACTAGTATTAAAACCCTCATTTTGAGGCCAGCCTCGCTAGAACATCCCGACGCTCGGCTCGATCACCATCCGACTGAACCAGAAGGGACAGCACGGAACACCAGGGGTAAGATAAACTTTAAAAATAAATTATGTCTGATTGACGAACCTGACACATGGTTTTGGGACCGAAAAAGGCGATGTCAGACAACGCGAGTTTGAGCTTGTCAAAGCTGTTTGTACCCCTAGTTCACGCAGTACTGGTTTAAAAAAAAGTGTTGCCCTGCCACACAGGACTGATTAAAAAAAAGCGTCACCCTGTCGCTCGTTGACCCGGAAGTGATTTCTTTCGCCGCTACTTTAATGCACCGCGCCAAGCTATCTTGCGCCGCAACAGAACGGACTTTATTTAAACTATATGTAAGTCCGCGCACAGCAGAAGCAACAAGCTACGTGATGGCAAATAAACGACTCTGCAACCAAGTAGCGTGCTAAAAGAGGAGGCGAGCAAGGAGGCGCTAAGTGCGCTAATCGCTAAAATTAATTGCTTGGATGTATGCTCGACTTTTAACAGAAGTCTGACTCGAACCGCGTTTGGGCGGAGTGCCAGCAGCTATGAACAGAAATGTTGTATTGCAACCGTTACGTATAGAAACATAAAATAAGACGACGGCGATGTTAGCAATTTAGCAGACGCTCTCAGGCTGGAACTCGGAAATGGCTGACGTCATCCCAACGAAGAGGTTCGACGTCGCACGTATTGTCAACATAAAAAAAAAAACGTATAGTAAACATTAAAACTGTTGGTTTATGTTATTTATATAGAATTTTTGTTTAAAATCCCCCTGGCTCTGTTTGTCCTTTCTATATTAAGTACATATTAATAACTGTTTGATTTGTTCATGTTAATAAAGTAAAAAAAAAAAAAAAAACATATAGTAAATATTTATCCTCTCATCAATATTTGCACAACAGTACTGAGTTTCAAGATCCTCACAATAGTCGTTCTCAAAATGGTATTTTTTTTTATCAATTTAGCTTTGTTAAGGGGTATTTTATTGACAATCTAACATTAATATACAAAGAACATATACATTAAATGTAAAAAAAAATTGTCGTAGGGGGGCGCGAATTGTTTTCTTCGTGGTAGTGGGGGCGTGACAGGAAATAATTGAAAACCACTGGGTTAACTGTATGCTACAATCTGCTCATAGCTGTAAATGTGAATTAATGGTTGTAATATGTGCCGTGTTTGTTCCCGTGATTGACTGGAGACCAATGTCGATTAGATTAAGGAGTAAAAAAATTGATCGACATCCTAATTAGGGCTAAATGATTATGGACAAAATGAAAACCACAATTATTTTTGATCAATTTTGTAATCACAATTATCTACCATGTTTAGCAAAAAGCATTTTTATTGCACTACTTTTCAGCAAACAAAATCAAACTTTGCGTTATAATGTTGGAATTAAAAATGTACCAAGGTACTGAATAAATGACACGACTGGCTCCCCGCTGCAGTGTGTGTTGGCTTTTTATTTAGGCAGATTAATAAAGCCGTAACCATGCGTTCTCCTCCTCATGGTTGGCTGACTGAATTGATTTGTGGCAGCCAAAATCGTGATCACGATTACAATTTGATAAAATAGCACAGCCCTATCCTCAGGGGGATTAAGTTGTACAGGTTCCATCATAACAAGTTAGATCAATGTTGTGGGCAGATACAAAGGGTGCTTGTGGGAGTAATGGGCAAAAATGCAAACATGACAAGTTGTTTGCAACTCAGGATGAAGAATGTGTTCAACCCATTGCAAAAAGGTTTAATCCATTTGTGAACATGGACGGATTGCAGTTACCTGCATGTCCAGTTTGGGGGCATAAAAAAAGAGAAAGAACCCATCATGTAGCCTTTGTACTACACTAATTGTGGAGTGAGCGAGGACGCATATTTAGGAGAATTAGCAGGTGTCACGTAACTCCCCTCTCTCGCCCACCAGGAGTTTCAGCTTGATTTCAACTTCCCAGCCATCCACATATTTGTTGTGTCCTAGAAACCGCTGCATAGTGGCTTAGCCTGACCTCAATATTAACAGACAGGACACACTGATGGCTGCTAGACAAGCAGGAGAGCACGGTCAGAGTCAACGTTGTTAAACGACTTGTAAACAAGTCCGGACACAGGCAACAGGCTTTGAGCTGGGAATGGAAGGTCACACCAAGAGACCAATAATGGAGGGGAAGAAAAAGTGAGACCACCAAAGAAGGCTACGGGAACTGTTGTATGTAATATAATATCCTCAGATTTTTTTTTTTAATCTAAAAGAGAAAATAATCACAGTTTGTACATCCATAAATTCCTACAGGGGATATATTTGTGTATCAACCCATGCACACAGTCCAACTGTCCAGGCCTGAGTGAAGAAGACATATGGCCACATGGCCTCTGGGGAGTGTAAAGGCCAGACTCCAAAATCAGCCAAACAAGCTTATCTTACTTTCACTGAAATAAGTAGTAAGGCCATTCATGGAGAATTAAATAAGGGCATACAGAGGGGCCGCAGCCCTGCACATGAATGCTCGTGTATTTGATCAAATCACTACTGAACCTTTGACCGTTTGTCACTATTTGATCTGGAATCTGTAAATCCACAAATGAAAAGGGTGCTGTCAAGAAATCCTACAACAGAGTCAAAGTGACAACTATAAGGGTGAAGAAATCTCTTGTATTCAAATGAAACCCACGGGTACTTGGCAAGAGTAAATTAGGCAGTAATCTGGTTATATAATTTGCTCTCTCTCCACAAAACTGATTAATCTCTAAGTCTGTAACTCTTACTTAGTAACTCAAATTTTGTGTTTACTGGCACACATCATCTCTCCTGCTAGTATTTATTTTTTGGGGTAGAAATACTGGTTTAATCATTTTAACTCAGTTTTCAAAAGAATCCTTTGAAGAAAAAGTTCTTATGAGGTCTACGTTACTATATTACCACAACCATCTCTGCTCTCCACAAAGATCCAAACCATATTTGTTTTCATTTTCCTCTGGGCTGAGCAGGTTTTAATTTATTCTAATTTAAATTTAATGATTCTATCTCAGGTGTGGGCAAACTAGGGCCCGGGGGCCACATGCGGCCCGTTCAACGTTTTAATCCGGCCCGCCGAATTTGAAAAAAATTAAATGAATACACCTTGTTACTTTTTTATTTTCTACATCCTGTGGTTTTTCAAGGACATATTGTTGGAATGCTTTTGTTCACTTTCATTTAAAATTAAATGTATTTTTTTTCTCCGATGAGGTGAGCTTACCAAAACATTCCTTCCATCTACTCCAGGTCCAGCCCCTCTGTCAAATTTTAGAACTCATTGTGGCCCGCCAATCAAAGAGTTTGCCCACCCCTGTTCTATCTGAATGAACCCATTAAGTTCTATGAGACTGCTGCCATCTGTATTGTTGGGTTCTACAAATGCACAATGACTTTGTCTCAGAAAACCATATTCATTACGTCACCATCACAGTGCAGATTTTTTTTTAGGTTGTTCCCAACTTAAAATAATAGATAAATAAAACAATACGAATTTATCGGTGTGCCCATGTTGCAAAATGGGCCCTGTAGTACCAACCCATGGTTCACTTCCTTCAAGGGCCCAAATAGAGGAGAAAAATGTAGTTATTTCGTGCAATTGAACATTCTTACTGCCGTTGGCAAGAATGACCTCCGGTGGCGTGCCCAGGGACTCTACAGTGCACTGCAGGAGGCAAAACGTGTTTTCCATGATGAATGTCAGCTTGGCTAAAATCCATCTGTCTGCCACCTCCTTGATGAAGTCTATTTGGCAGCCCTAGACAGAGATAGCTTTCTTAACCACTTGTTGGAGTCCCTTTTTTTCTCTCTGTCCGTGATGCCTCCTCCCCAGCACATAAGGACAAAACAATGCTGAGGCCACCGCCGTGTCATACACATCCTGAGCAAAGCCATACTTGTGTCGAAGGACCTCAGCCTCCTCAGCAAGTGGCAGCAACTCTCGTCCTACTTGTACAGAGCATTTGGGTCTCCTGTCCAGGCCAGTTTATTATTTAGATGAACACCTTAGTAACTAAATGAGTCCGCTGTCTCAATGTTTACTGAATGTTCTCCAGTGGGTGTCACAAAAGTTTCCTATGCACATCGATCAGCTACTCTTTGTTTTTTGCGGTGTTTAGGAGCAGGTGGTTATGTTCACACTAGTACAACAAGTCCTCCTCTACTCTCGCTCGTTCACCTCGGGTACACAGCCCATGATGATGGCGACGGTGGACAACACTAACATAAATGTTGGTTGTTGTTGTAAACACTTGTTCAGACCCAAAAGTTTGGTCTTTTAAGGACAGCTATGAACCCAAAAGCAGGAGACAGACTAAAAACCAAACCGGGCTCAACTTCGGTACCCAAGGTACACTTTAAAAAAAGCACTGCAAATACTTAGGGCAAGACAAAGTTAGATGTCTATGCACGTCTATAGTTCATATTTGACAGATTGTATTGACAATATGTATGACTGTATATCTACTCTATGTAGCAAGTTAAATAAATTATATTTTTCCTTATTACATTGTAGAAGTAGGGATGACAACATTAAAGCGTTAACTCTGGAGATTCATTTTAAAAGCATGAACTCAGTTAAATATTTTAACACCAATAACTCAGTTTGATAGACTTCAAAAATAATTTGCATGCTTTGCAAATATTGTACCACATTTGCTATACATCTTTAGCACATCATCTCAGAACAAAACACTGGGCCATGCAAACCAACACTGCTGGAGTGTTGTGCTTGTGGGCTGTTTGGAGAAATGTTACGATGAAAAATGCCTGTAAAGATGTCTTTGTTTAGATCGTATTCAAAAATCAAAGAACGCTGTTAGAACAGTCTTTTAATTAAATATACTTCATATTTGATAATTTGCATTAATTCCAAGATATTATTCAGGTAAATATCTGTTACAATCTTCACAAAAAAATAATGGTTGAAAAATGTGATTAATCGCAATTAATCATGGATATTTTCTGTGATTAATCAGTTAAAAATTGACTGCACTATGTAGAAGACAATAAAACATTGCACCTGAAAAATCTTGAGACACTCAGAATTCCTGATTCATGTTTTTGATTTTGGCGGTTGCATGAGAAGGCCAAACAAGGGAAACAAATTGTATACCACCAATTGTACAGGTCAGTGGCATTTACCCATACATGACACTGCAAGGTCACATGTCCTGTAGGACAATTGTTTAGCTGACTGTGTATCACTATGAGCAACCGCAAGCATTCATTGCAAACGGTTAATGCAAGGTGGCAGGCGTTCCCCTGAGCTTGGCCATCACGTCCAATCCATCATGGAGAAGAGTGGAAATGACTAATTCCACTGATTTATCCATGCTCTACACTGGTATACAAAGCTGCACTCGGGATGAGATGAAATTTGAAGAATTGCAGTGAGGGCATGTGGCATTCACAGACGAAGGCAAAGGGTGGGATTATACAGTATGTGATGAGAATCCAATCTCAAGTAAGGGCTTCTTCTATAGGAAAGTCAACCTTCTGTACATTTGGAGTACATCACCAGTTCATGTTCAACGAGGCACTTTGAATCCGAAAACAGGTCAAGCTTTTATTTCAGATGAATGAATCAACGGGAATCAACTCAACAGCAATGTCAATAGTAGGCCTGTATATAAACCCGCATGTGTAGAAACCCCCCAGCATTGAGCAGGGCTAAAATGAATTGGAAGCCATACTGGATCAAAGACAACAGGAGCTGGAGGCAGAGACGCATGTGGGATTCCTTGAGGGGGCTGCAAAGACGCTTTTAATCTCTCTATACCTCTCTGTACTTCGCCTCAGCAGCTGCTGGAGACAAAGTAGTTTAAGATACCATGGGCTGAGGCCCATATGAGAAGATTATGATGGAACTGAAATGGGGATCAGATGAGGGGGAGGACTCAACATATGATTTTCCAGCACAAATATAGATAGAAGCGTGGTGCTCCGTCTTTCATTACAGATAAACAACTTTGGGTTGTTTTTGGTATTGTTGTTGTTTTTTGCCATAGCCACAATGGGCTGTATACATTTGGGGGTGACTTCTTGATTTGCTATGCACTACTTAGATTTTCATATCTCTCAAACAGCTGGATCCAGATTGTAAACCCAGCAGTGAGGAGATTCAAAGAGCAGCAACATGCAAAAAGCAGGAATTTGGAATTGGTGTCAGACTAAATTTGGATATCCGTGTTGGCTACAACCAGTCAGTCAGTTGAGATTGCTGTGCTGTAATATACTTCCTAAATCCCTGCGGTGCATCCAGGGTGTTTGATTTGTGAGCGGTGTAGTATGTGGCGTGAGTGACAGGAAACAACGGATTAACAGACTCAGTTATATTGAGGCAAGAGATTATTTGAGGCCAATTCAAGTGCTGACCATTCTTGTCGGACACATTTAAAAGGACACATTCAAGGGATCATTCATATTAATGCAAAACAAAAACAAAACATTTAAATTGATGACTATTAATTTTAATTGGTGTTAACGACATCATCTCAGCCAACAATGCAGAGCAATGAATGGCAAACAAAAAAAAACAGGAAAAAGTGCAATGTTTCACCCCATGTCCTTGTACACATGCATACACACACACGTACATGCACACATGCGCATGCGAACGTGCACACGCATAGCCATGTTTAGAGACAGAATTCATGGACGTCTTACTTCATTTATGCATGCTGAATTTTTTTCTCATTTCTCAAAAGACGATGCACATATGATTTATTAACATAGCATATTAAAATACACTGGGCTCTCTACGCAGTTCAGTAATGCATTACCTTGTACTAGGGCAGCGCTGCCAAGGTTAGGTCTTAGGTCACAACAACTGCATCACTGACACTCTTTTGATAAATACTCAAAGACTGTTCGGTCTTTCAAGATTGAACTTTGTACGTGAAAGTTGATGCTAGTGGTGTCAAAATTAATCTATTAATCAACAACTAATCCATCGAGTAATAATTTAGAGGCACTGTTAAACTTGGAATTGTCCAAATGTTCCGATTCCAGCCATTCAACTGTATTTTTCTCTGATTTCTGTCATCCTTCAGGAAAACCGATGCAAGATGGAAAAATCAATCAAATCGATTGCACAGCCATCGTTCATAACTATAACAGCATTTCGATCATTTGAAGTCTTGCAGAAGAAATAAACCATAGCAGGTGTACTAAGTAAGAAACGATGGACAGGTAGAGTGAGGAAACCAGTAGCAGTTGATCACAGAAGCACTTTAAGAAGCACATTTGCAACTTCCACAGGGCAGGAGTGAAAATATCACAATGTACTAATTACATGAGACTTGATGAACTAAACTACAAAAGACAGATGTAAGTGGCTATTGAAACCAACACTCACAGAACTCTGGAGCAAAAAAATAAATAAATAACTTCCTAAAAGCGAGAAATTGTTTGTTACTCGCCATACATACTGTGGGTCACTTGTCTCCAGGCCATGGAAAGATCGGCAGGAAAGACAGCATGCATATACCATAGTTGTGTCCCAGCTGGGTAAAGCTCCTGGCTTTCAACCACAACTGAAGACCAATGCAGTGGGAGCCATAGCAGCACATCAAAAAGCCTCCCACACATAAAGGCCCGCATTGATGAATACGCTGGCATCTTCTCTGCCACATTCATTTTCTGACAGTGTCCCTTTATATCTATTGCCAACTCTTAAGGACGGGAGGAAAACATTTTCCTGTCTTTATTTGACAGCCCCTTTGAGAGGTCTTCTCGCGTGACCTCTGCATAAATTATCTTGGCCACAACAACAAGTACTGTATGCAGAGAAAATATGTTTTGTTACATATATGCATGAGGTACAACACTGTTTGACTCCAAAATCTCCTTCAATAGAATTCTGACACTACTTGTTGCTTGAGAGATCAACTTAAGCTTAGGCCAGTCTTTTCTTTTCCTTTTCTACTTAATTGAGCCAAGGCACATACAGTATTTGTGACATCCATCCATCAAGCTTTCATATCCTCACTGGGGTCGCAGTGTTTGTTTGTGATGTCAATTCCAGCTGACTTTGAGTGGGTGGCACAATACACCCTGGACTGGTCGAAAGCCAATGAAAAGCTACATATAGACAAGTAGTCATTCAGACTCACACCGGCGGATCATTTAGAGTCGCCAATGAACCTATTTGATCGGCTCGAGGAGCCTTATTTTGAAGATTCCCCGACCGATCAACTATTTTAAGACACATCACACGTGTGGCAGCTCTGACGAAGACTGAAGTGGCAACCAAAACTGTCGGCGAGGTTAGAGTGTTTTGCTCTCCACCAGAAAAAAAAAAAGGCGCTGACATATAGATATATACAGAGAAAGAGAGAGAGAGAGAGAGAGACATTTGCTGTTTAATAGCCGCTCTCCTGTGTTCGTTATTCGCACACAACACGCACATACACACACAGCCCTCATTCAGCGATCACAGCCGTCAGTCACACACAAGCGGTCACAATACACGCAACACACCAACATGTTTTCCAAAATGGATTGTAATCACGTCTACCTTTTTGCAAACCCTTTATCATAGGCAAAACGGTTGAGAAAATAGATATCTTTGAAGTGCTTGTGGCAAAGAACACTCTTCGACACTGGCTTGAAATTCCCTCTATTTGCCAGAATAAAATTGGTCCATTTACAACCCTATTTTTCATTTTTTGGGGGGGACACTCAAAAGCTTCCCAGAATACGAAAAATGCATCGCCACACAGCGCCTAGGCATTTCGCAGAAAAACGCAAACGCAAAAACAATGTCAGTTAAGCAGCTCACCGGACAATAAGCAATGTAGTACAATGGCGACTGGCGATTCATCATTCTGCGAGTGACGTCATTCCCGAAGAATACCGGAGATTTACGAACAAAAGCATTTTTGTTGTTATGGCGTTGCTATGGGGTCTAATTATGAATCTAGGACGTTTGTGAGTATTCTTAAAATAGATTTATTACTCAAAATACGGTTGGCTCAAGCTTACCTCAAACTTTCACTTTAAACAACTAAATCCCATCGACATGCGTCTCAGGAGACCTTGCTAGTGGATCAACCACAACACATTGAAATTTGTTATTACAGGTGCCCGAGTTGCATTGCAGGTACAATGAAAATGAAAATGGACACAGGCCCACAAACCCGAGCGTTATTCACTCCTGATGTCAATCCTGTCCAGAGGACACCACCCAAGCCCATAAAATGTCATACCATTTAAATTTTAATTCTTTTCTTTTAAATTTTAAAAGAAAAGAAAATAGATTGTCCAAGAGGGGATCCCTGAAAATGGACTTGGATACAAATAATTGATGGGCAAGACATTTTGTTGAACATGTTGGCCTGTTTGACTGCCACTTTGTACGTTTGTCCTACCCCTTCCCCCTGGCTTGGGGAGGGGATTAGCTAACGATCATCCAATTGGAGGTCGCTGTAGGGATTCTGCTCTGACTGATCTGGACAAGATCTGAGATAGACCCCCTACTCAAAGGCACTGCTATGAAGATTTTGTCATTGACCAGGTTAAAAGAGAATGCACCTCTCCGAAAGTTATCTCAGTGTATCGTTTCATCTTGTTATTCTAACTAATATTTTATAGCACCATAATGTGTTAAATGTAGCCCAGCCTGGTCATTCTGACGTTCGTAACATGAGCGCTTGGGCACTTTGATGTCATTTTCAGTTGAAAACAATTGGAAAAATTGTTTGAAAAAAAATACAATTTCTAAATTTTAATTTTATGTGCAATTTATGTAACTATTTTTATTGATGAAAATGTGTTTTTGTTTATACTTGTGTTCATACACAAATGTTCCAATAAATATATTTTGGTCAACTTATTTACTTTAGAAAGCTCAGGTGCAATTTATTTGTTGAAGCATTCTTTTAACTTTCTAACACATGCTGCTGAGCCTAGCAGCTCCCTGCTCTTTTTGTTTGAATTGTAAAACCAGTTTATTGTCAAATATTTATTTAAGGAAAAAAAACACAGTTAAGTGTTGAAGTTTCGACTGTTCACTATTTTGATGCCAATATTTTCCCTTTTACTGCAAATAAATATCGACTCCCTTGGCTCCTAAAAATGAGTATGGAAAAAAGATTGTCTCTCTCTACTCTGTTTCAGATCTGTTGTTTGAAGACACAATCACCCAAAAGCTAAACAATTAAATAAAACAACTGTTAATAGCTTGTTTTGACATCGTTATATGATACACTAAAACATATCATTACACATTTCTTAGTCCTTCAAGCTATGTCTTTTGTCAGATAACGTGCACGTGCCAATGTTAGTTTGCCACACCAGTATCAAATCAAATTACACTTCATAACTGTAGCGGTGGGTAGGGCTGTGCAATTAATCAAAATTCAAAAACGATTATTACACTCAATGATTATAAAATTGGCATAATCGTAAAAAACTATTATATATGGTATATATATCGTTATATTTATAACATTGTTGAAATAGTACTCATTTTACAATGTCTAATAGTGTAGTGAGTATATTTGAGTTCAAAATTTGAACTGGCTATTGAAATAGTTTATTTAAATGTTACAACAGTTTGACGGAAATTTTGAACGTGTAACACCAATGCATTGTTTCTTTATAGAAGGAAACCATGCTTGAATTTATAAAGTGGGATTTTTTTTTTATTTTGAGATAAAACTCAATTCATTTTGTCTTAATATTGTTTCCATTTATATTCTTTTGTTCCCAAAAATATTAGTAATCATTTTTTGTTTATTACTGAAATTGTTGTAATTATTTTTTTTTTTTTCATAATCAAGCAGCCTAGGTGGGGGGCATGGAATAAAACCTTCTACTTCAACATCGACACGCAAGAAGTGTGGGACAAAGGGCATTCAATGCTGCACCAAGGACAGGTCACCTGAGAGCTGACCCCACATCTGACAACTAAAAAGCCAGATGGCCAACCTATTCCGCTAGAACGCTTCTAACATTCGGTCAACATGTTTGTTCCACATAAAAACAAGACAAAAAAAATCATCCGTATTTGAACTTCTTGACATAATCTAGCCATCAAGATTTACTTTTAACAGATCAAATCTGATGCAAGTGAATCAAGTTACCGGCAAACCTCACACCTAGAAAAGGACAACTAATTTGAGTTGACTGATTGCTAAGACCCAGCAATCAGTAGAGAATCAAATAAAATTGCAAACAGTCAAGTCAGTCAGGCAGAAGAGAATGACTTAAAGAGTTTTTATTTTCTTTTTAAAGGAACATGGGCGAATAAGCCATCAGTGCAATATTAAATGCAATAGAAAACCTGCTCCATCCATTATTTCTGCAAAATAAAAGCATTACAGCTCAGTTAAACATAAAACATGAAAAATTTTGGAACCCCGCAATGTTTTTATGTTTAACTACAGTTTGTGGTCTCTTCCCATGTTTGCATTGCATCGTACAGCTCCGGTGATTACAATTAAGCAGCTCTTATCCCTGGACATAATCAAGGCACACCAGAATGTTGAGGCCTGTTTAATCCTCCTGTGGCACACAGAGCCAGGTCTGGGGGTGGAAGGAGGGGCATAAGTGGGGACATTAGATGAGCAAAAAGACAACACGCTATTGGGTGTCTGTGCCTTGCAAGTGGAGGTCTACAAATCATTGCACATTCAAAAGAGGAAATCTCCTCTTTGTTGACTGTTGTGTCTCGACAGAGCCAAGATGATAGGCTGGGTGAAAAAACAATGATTGTATCGTGATGTAGGCCTGAAAGCAAAACAGACAATATTTTATAAATGACAGCTAACTTTATCTGCTCATTAAAAAAAGCAGAAGCCACAACAGTCACTAAAATAACTTGAATAAATATTTATAGAAAATAAAAACTGATGGAAGATAATAATAAATAACTGAAAATTAACAATATTTGTGATCTAACAGTTATTTAAAATTACAAGAAAATAATACTGTATATAATAATAATGTACTTGAGTCTTGAGATTCCATTGAACCCTGTACAGACTCAAGAGACCAAAGCAGCCCAGAACATAAGCGAGCATCCTCCTCTATAGTCAGTTCAAGTTTTTTTTTCAGTGACCAGTGTTGGTTTTTTTTTTTGGAAGACTACCAACAAGTACGTCCATGTGACTATATCCTGCCACAGAATATCCAAATCCATAAAAAACTGTTTGAAGTTGTCTGGAAGTCCTAAAACGACAACAACATTTGAACAGAAAACAAGGAAACAGCAGCCAACCAAATTAAAATGCTAAACATCTGACAAAACCACCACTTCAGCTCGGTCATGCACATGATTACTGGCGACCATCTCAGAGTAAACATGGCGCTGAAACAACATTGGCAAAAGCGTTTTGTCTTTTCTGGTGACAATATGCATCCAATTATGTCATGGTAAATCTTCCTCTGTCCTTTCGGTAAAAGTGTAACAAAAAGCCAAACACAAACACATGCAGAGTTAATCTTTTGATTCTGAGAGGAATTAAGTCTACTGCAGCCCTTACTGTTATCTTTAGTGAACATCGCAAAAGGTGCGGCATACATCAGCACACATCATGACAAGGTCATCTATGATGATAATGATCAAACGACAAAAACACATTGCGATAAGGGGAATATTTTTCAAGAATTGGGGACATTTGAATGTAATAGCTACTTCTCACTTCATCGCCTTCTTAATTGAATTTTAGCACAATTCAATCAGCACTACGTTGGCCCATCGCGGACAAAGACCAGAGTTATCGCCTTAGCGATAGGAGCAATGTGGAACAAGTGCCAAGACAACAGAGCTGTGCCAGCATGGGCAGCCAAAGGGGGGTGCAGCGGGAGGGCCGTGGAGCTTGGGGGTGCATGTTAATCCTGTTAAGATCAGGAGGCTGAGCTCTGCAGGTGTCAGACCCACAAAGGGGCATTCACTCTGGGTTCCTTCTTATTTTCCATGACTGCTCAATATCACAAGCCGTTTCAGTTTGGCACAAACAAATCTTGTCCATGATGAGAATCACACGATCGGTCCTCATACATGCATCATAACCAAAGTTATAAGTATCTACTGTGTTTATGTTGTTATTAGAGTCATCGTAGGCAATGCAATAAGAATTCTCAATTTGAACAGCCACAAACGATTATTTTGCCTGTCGTCTTCAAGTGCCGATAAATCGACTAATCTGAAATACCTTGATGATTGAAACTACGTGCACACTAAAAATATAGACACTAAAGATGATAGTACATTCAACTTATGTCACAAAATGTAAACTTAGCCGCTTACTGTACATTAAAGGTGATACTGTAGCTTGAACATCTTTGGTTGTAAATGTTTTGTGCATTTCAAAATTGCACCAGAAAATATACACGATGCAAAGTTACACTATGAATACTATGTAACTATCTAGAAATATAAAAAGGAAGACTTATACACATATTTCAATCTTCTCAGGCATCAAGCATTTTTTAATGTAGAAGAGAGTGGATTTTTTTTTAATGCAATGTAATGTAGTGAATTGTAATGAACTGAGTTATTTGCATTTTATTACGTGTTGACATTGCGGGGTTGAGGCAAACATGTCATGTTCTGTTACTTTGAGTAGTCCTTTTTCCGAGTTCATGAACGCATCACTCACTTGGTGAGTGTGGGAATGAGAGAGAGCAAGTAATAGTGAGCGTGTGCTTTTTGTGTTTCAGCATTACTATGGCCATACAACAGCTTTGTTTTGTTGTAAATAAAAGTGAATTTACTGACTAAGGTCTCCCGAGATCCATGGATGATGTTACAATGTATTGTTTTTAAACTATCCTCTGGTATGGACAGGCAGTAAGCCTCGATATAAGCTAGGCAAAGTCACTCCTGCCGTCAAAGTTCACGAACATTCATAATGAAAATAGTCTTCTTAGATTCTTTGCCAACAGGAGGGATGTCAACTGGGTTGACAACATTACAAAGGCCACAAAATCAACAATATAGTCAACTCCATGCAAAGGAAACATATTGCACTGTGTGGCGTGTATCCCAGAAAAGTGCTCACAAACAGAATTAGGCAGATTTGTGACAATATATTTTTTATGAATAGATCCTTGATTACAGCTCATGAAAAATGGCAGGAAAAAATTATGTATGAAGTAGGAACTGCATTTTTTGTTCCTTATGAATAAGATATTTATCAAGCACAAGACTAACACTTCAAGTTTGAACTACTCAAGAGTGTAAGGCAAATAAAATCAGCTCTAAGTGAAATGATAAATGCATTATAGCATTTCTGTAGTAATAATGCTGCTGTTCAACAACCCCCATGCAACCTTGCTAATGAAATGCTACACTGAACATGAAATTATAATGAGGTAGGAATAACAATAATATGAATAACATTAACAGTCGCTCACATTGTTAAGCAGAATATTTATAATGATATGCAAAGGGGGTTTCTAATAGTCTCCTTTATAGCAGACAATGAACAAGGTCAAAACTTCTCTAACGGGTCACAAACCATTAAGTACCTGATGGAAATCCTCCACAATTAGTTGTGTTTTATTGTGACCTTCCCATTCATTTTAATATATTGGGTAGTTTGTGCTACTTGCTGATGCAGCGGTCATTTCAAAATGTCTTTTGGTGTAGTGTACCTACACCTTGGATGGTTCACAACAGTATGTTTTTATTACAATTCCTGTCCTCAAACTAATTCATTTAAATCATATTATTGAAAGGAGAAACAAGAAATAAATGTAGTGCAATTGCATTAATGCGATGGAACAATTTAAGGCTAAATATATTCTCAAATAGTAGCCCACACATAAATAGACATCATGCATCAATTAACCGCCATGAGCATCAACAACGTCGTTAACAACTCGAGCGGTGTTACGTAAGCGAAAGCCGATCGATGCATACAACCAAACTGAATGCAGATCTGCCAACCTTTTGGCTTAGATGTGATAATGTAATGCTTCAGACGCTGTCTTGTCGTGGCTTGAAAATGGCGGATCTGCCCACAGCCAAGCTCCCAAGTCATAGGCGGAGAATCTAGCTGTGAGAACAGTTCTTGTATAAAAAAAAAATGACCCAATAATTGCATTTATGAAAAACCTCCAAAATTGCACAGTTATTAAATATTTGCAGAGAAGCGGGTTAAACTGGGTTAAAAAAGTTATGGATACAACGTGCGATACGACCATCAATCTGCACATCACTGGTCTTACAGCTTAGCAGAAACTGAAACCTGTAACAGACGGAACTTTGCCAGACGCTCGCAGTGCTCAGGCAGGTGTGTCAATGATAAGTGACAGTGAGGGAGCAATTATGAAAATATTAGTTCCACCTCAACCTCCACTACATTATGAGATATGAACGAGTAAATTGATGCAAGAGAAAGCACCAACCGGACAAGTTTGAATATTGTATTCCAATTGTAACATGGCGATATTAATTGTCTGTCAAGCAATAAAAAGGCTGCAGCATGACTGTCAGGCCTCTTTAAAATAATGACATGAATAAGTACATTAATTCATACAGCACGACTCGTATAAACAGTGCAGGGTCCAAAAATAAAAAAATAAAAAATGGGGGAAAAAAAGCACATGCAAAACAGTGCTTTAAGGAAAAGAAGAGGCATGTCAATTTTCAGGATCCAAGACTCACAAGGGCCTTGGAAAATAGTATTTTCCATTTGTGGCATTGATGAGGTGGGGCCCGGAGGGGTTCGTTTCTCCCCGGCTGTGCCCCCCTTCCCGCCTGCGCACACACGCAGCGGCATGACTGTTTGAGTGACAGTATGATGATAAAACTGTCAGGGAACACCATTGATGAGGAAATACTTGAGGCAGAGCAAAGCCCACATGAATAAAAGATAGCTAAAGAACCAAGAAAAACAACAGTATTTTTTAATCTATTTTTTTAAATGCAACACATTGGTAAATTATAGAACCATCAATGAACTCTAAAATACACACACACACATCTCCACTTGTTGTTCCGCTTCCTTCCTGTCTTCCTCCTCGCTCCAAAAGTGTGGTGTTGTATTGACGCTATTTGTTGCCATGTATTGTTTATCACTACGTGTATATTTCCAGTGGGTTGTGCGCCACACACGGGGCATACGAGCACTCCCTGTGCCACAACGCGGGCGATTCCTTGTGGTTGTGCATGTGCAATCAGAGCATTGCGATACAAAACCAAAATACTGACTATATTTGGGTTTTAAAAAGTTTATTGACTGCATGTAAACAGTCAGACTACGTCGTCTTAGACTACATTTACATGCAGTCATAGACAATGACTTTCTAACCCAAATATATGCCGATCATATATGTAGATCAGAACACCCTAATCGCACGGGACACCCTGCACATGCTCAAACGTAAGGAATTTTGTTCTTTGTAGTACAGAAGTACAGGAAGTGGTTTTATGCACAGTGTTTAGCGTGCAACCCAAAAGGAAATATACAGGTAGTGATAATCAAACCATGGCAAATGCTAAAGTATGACACCACACTTTTGGAACAAGAGGGAAATTAAAAATTAAAATGAAAATTAATCTATTAAAGATATGAATCCAATGTAATGTAAAATGACGTATAATGGATAATTCAGTAGGACTGAAAAAGCTGAATTTTGAACTTAAGCCAAATATGAACAAATTGTAAACGGAGTCTGTGACAATTTAATCGAGCAATTAATTTGCCTCAGAACCGATCATTAAAACCTGTGCGTTATCCTGGTCTGCTATGCATGCCTTAATGGTCAAAATATAGTTAACAAGGGCATCTATTTCTCTTAAGTCGTCAGGAGACATATAGCAGCGTAAAGCCATGCATCACAGTAACTGCGGAAGTGGGCGGTGTGCCTCACTGATGACATTCCCATGTGGTTGCAAATAAAAGTTAAAAAAGAATACCGTAGTTCCCTAGCTGATTTTTCGAAAATCAATTTATGTTGATATAAAATTATTTGTCTGTGATATATGATTTACTGTAAATACAATTATAAAATGTGTTTAAACTGTAAAAAAATACATTTGAAAAATATCCACCAAAAGCTCCACTTAAGTCAAGGAGCACTAAAACTGGGCTTGTTCTAGTTTCTATATTGCCTCTCAGGTCATTCATGACAGGCACAATCTAGTGCAGAGGGGACCGATCCGAAACACAGGTTGATTTTTTTAAATTGGGAGATAACATCGGAAAACACCTGGTAGTGTCTGCCGTTGATTAAATAAATTATAAATATAATCATCATAATCATCACGGACACAATTTGATGAAAGGCAAGAGCCATTTTTCAATTAACTCAAAAGAAAATAATAGGCAGAATTCTTCCACATGCAATACTGTAAAAAAGAAAATTCAGCTCTATTTTGCATGCTGTGATGCATCCAAGAAAAATAGCCTGAATACCCAAAACTGAGGCAAAAATGAATTTGTGACTTCTATTTTTAATCATCTCCTGAAGGAACATGATGTTAAATAGTAAATACTATATCATGGTTGCAGTCCCATGGGGAAGTATGAAAAGGACTTCACAGTGAAGACAACTACTGCTAACATGTCTTGAATCTGTACCTTCTGTGCTTCTGAATATATAACAGCCAAATACAAGAAATATACGGGGATGCTTCAAGTATACAAATCATGCTCAATTAAAGGAGTCATACCCCGATGGTGCCATGACATGTCAGGGCATGCTCACATAATACGCACAAGCCAGCTGACAAGAACCAGCTTTTATTGTGTATTCAAATCCGAATGAGGAACTCTGCCAGAGAACTGACAGTTTCAGACACCACATCATATCAGTAAATTCGCACTTTAAAGAACACAAGGTCGAACCTAGCCCCAAGTCAAATCAGGACCGCAAAAAAAAAAGGGACATTTTAACCTTTAAGACGGGCCAAGGGTGAGAATGATGAATTCCCGAAAGAGAGTCATCAAGATTAAAATCCATTTTAACAAATATCAACATATTTTGTTGGATCCCTTTCATGGATATTCACCTCCTTTACCTAGTTTATACGGTTTATAATTGAACTAGGCTAATAAATTACGCTTATGTTCCTAATAAATTTGATGCTCTATATGGAAAAATTATCCATATGATATTAATAATAACGGGTGGCATGGTGGGCGACTGGTTAGCCCGATGGCCTCACGGTGCAGCAGTTGTAGGATTGATTCCAGTGCCGGCCTTCCTGTGTGGAGTTTGCATGTGCACCTTGTGCATGCGTGGGTTTTCTCCGGGTACTCCGGTTTCCTCACACATTCCAAGAACATGCATGGTAGACTCGATTGGGCATTCTGAATTGCCACTAGGTATGAGTGTGAGACTGGATGGTTGTTTTTCTCTGTGTGCCCTGTGATTGGCTGGCAACCAGTTCAGGTTGAACCCCGGAGCCTTGTGAGCAGAAGCGGTACAGATAATGGTTTGATGGATATTAATAATAACATGAATTGGCATGTTAAAGGGATAAAGCAAGAATGACATTATTGAATCGGGCTACTAAAATAGTCTGTTATAATTATTCATATAATTATTCTGAACAAACCCTAACATCTCAACATTTGTTCTGTCATACAACACTTCAAAGCAGGCCACAGCATGTGGGTCTTGACTCTAGGCTCACGAAGAAGTGGTTGTAAAAAGTGCTCAAGCACAATTACGTTAATTGAAATCATTCAGCCCTCCCTCCACTTGAAAGCTGGGTATGAAACAAAAATGAATATGTGGATATCGTTATTTAGGGCATTTTCTCGACCTGCTTTTTGGTCGTTTAACTACATAAGTCTGAATATGACACTACAGCAGCACAGAAAACGCGTCCTGCCTCCGACAGACGCCCCATCTTCTGATAAGGACATTTTACGCTTTAAGATTCAGTACAGTGGGAACAATTAAATAATAATGGATGAGATGATTGGCAGCTCGTTCCAAAAACGGAGACCAATTAGGGAAATTAACCCACAAATTAATATATTTATATAGTAGTAGCTAGCGCAACTCGGCAGGCTATTAAACAAAACTGTGTCATATTAATGAGCGGGGATCGGACACAAGCGTACTACAGCTCATCAAGACGCATCATTGCCTTCCCAATATATCTCATTGTAGTTGACAATTGCCTTCACAACGCCCCCTTTTTTATAGTGAGTTGTAAGGCACGGACTACAACTTGGTGGTGCAAGCTCGGGAAAGCTCAATTGGCACATGGATTTGCGCGACAATGCAATGGACTGCATTGCTTTTACCTCAGTTTGTCCAGTCCATCCTCCTTTAGGGACGCGATGAGCTCCTGCGAGATGATGAGCAATAGTCCCTTGGATTGAATGAGTCGCTGTAGTACGCTTTTTGGATGCAGTTTAGCAGCTGCGGACCTTCTCTGTCAACCTGACTAATCTCAGATGGTGCGTTCACTTGCCTTTGGTGTAATGCAATACTTGCACAAAACGTACGAAAATGATCAAGCATTGATTGAAAAGTTGTAACTTGGTTGTGTTGTTGAATAATTGCAAATGGTGGTGGCGTCGCGGAGTATAAAAGGCAGGCGAGATCCCTCTCATCCAAAACAGAGGATGCTGTCAGACACAAGACAGTGGTAGTGTCTCCGCCCACCGCCACCCGCAAATGATTGATGAAAATGTTGGATAATGGATTGTAAACATACAATGTTTTCAGGAACAAAATAATTAAGTCAACCCTCTGACTGTTTATTATTATAATTGTTTTTTCCCATTGTTCAGAATTCACTCAGGAATTGGAACGGGGGGAAAATCCAGGAGTTTTCCCCTGCTTGCAATCCTTTCTTGATTTAGAGTTTCAGTGGCCAATCTTTTATTCCTGACCAGTGCCCCAATGCCTAATGCCGATGCAATACAGGTCCCAAGCAAAATATATAAAAAAATGTGCCAAATGCCATGCCACTGATTCACTGTGGCAACCCGTGATTGAGCAAGCCGGAAGTCGGGAACAAAAAAAACATTAAGAATTGCTGCATGAAAAAGTTTTTCAAAACTAAAAGCCAGAGAGGTTTTTATAGATAATACATATTTTCTGTCAAATTTAAGTCGAACAATATAGCTACGCTTTTTTGTTTGGTTGTGTTTCTCAATGTCAAGATAGATATGTTGTACGTGTTATGGGGAGCTCCAATAAAAGGGTCAAATGCTCCCTCAATAGATTATTGTGTTAAAGCAGTGGTTGGCAAACTATTTTCATTGATGTACACCCTATGAATTGTGTATTTTCAGCCAAGTACCCCCAACTAGCCTTTTTATAAAAAAAAAAAAGAAAGAAAGAAAACGTGCCATATTATCAGTAACGGCAATGGAAAGATGGAAAGATAACTTAAAAACAAAAGAAAGAACGAATCAACTTAAATATAAATAAAGATTTGCGCACATAAAATAATGGTCGACATAAAGCGTCCTGGTTTGGTATCCTAGTAATTGGATCTGTTTTCAAATGAAACCATTAACTTAATTTTAAATAGAAACAGGGTCTGCAAAAAAGTTGACTTGAAATAGTTTTTCAGAAATACTATTTAATAATTAAAAGAAGACTGACAACATTACCAAATATCAACACTGAACATTAATTTTGAGACACTTAAGCTTGTGCTTCATTGAGGAGTTGTTATTCTTGGTGGAGGGAGGCAGCTGCTGCTATGTTTACTTTTTAAATATATTTTAAAATCTCACGTACCCTCTGAAGTGCCGTCAAGTTCCTGCTGGGGTACTATAGGACCCCCATTTAGAACCACTGTGTTAAAGGGACGTGATATCAACTGAAATAATCATGCAAGAACTTCAATGTAATTTACACTGTACTGATATATCTGATGGCAATTATATCAAATTTGATTAAACCGTCCAATGAGAAAAGATTTCGCGATATTTCTAAAAAAAAAAAAAGTAATAATACTAAATAAACAATTAAAACAGCATTAATGTTCCTTTTATTTTGGTGATTACAAGAAACGGAAATAAAATTTTATTCACTTACTCCTGGAACAGAACTGACCAATCGGCGTCGACAAAGGACCCAAAGAGGGCGGGGGAAGATGAGAATGCGTTCTTTTTACATACCTGAATAGCACGCATGGGCGAAGAAAAAAAAACGATTTAGAAGGGGCAAGTCTTCCTCTTGATTACATATTAATGAGATTCAAATGCCTTTAGTTGTGTAGGAGGTAATACTAACAGATTTTCTGGACCTTGGATAAAAATGCGCTCGTTTTGTACCTAAATGGCAAGGGTGACGAGATTCGGGACGTTGAACGCAGGTTGAACTCGCCACTTACGACGCAAAACAAAGGGACGGAGCAGTTAGTAAATCGAGCTCACCACCGGGAATGCTAGCTTTACATGCAGAGAAGCAATTGCAGCTGTACAGAAACTTTGCACTTCAAAAGATTACCACCGGTGAGTCACGAGTTGCGACTCTTCTTCTGCAAATGGGGACGATTGCTAAATTTGCATTATTGTTTTACTCAATTTGCTGTAAGCGATCCTAGTGTTGCTAACGTTAGCTGGCCTCATTGATCGTTCAAAATAAATACATTATGTAAAATATACGTCTAGCCTGGTATTACATTTCTTACTATTTAACATTGTTACCTCAATCACTTGCATTCATAATCGCCATCGTGCATCGCCAGTGTAGTCCTTGAGGCCAAAAAAATAACTTGGTAGTAGCAAATACTACGTGTACTGGTTTATCTTCACACCAAAAGTCTTCATTGCAGTTCCGTTTTAAAGGGATCCACAGCCCGCTAACTGTCTAGGAAGAGTGTGTATTCAAGTTCAATTGTTATCCACGTAGTTCTTGACTTGCACTGTAGTTGCAGTTTGATCGTGCGACAGTAACTCATTTTGATGTTTTGTGTAACGTTGACGATTGTAAACATATGGTCACCAGTTTCAAACTATGTACAGTCTGTTTTTAAACTTGTAGAAAAGTTACTAAAAAACATAGTGATTGGTGTTCATCAGTTGAAATTCACGTTTATTAGTCACGTGTGATCTGCAATTTCAATTGAATAAATCTACATAAAATAAAGTACCTTATTCTTTGGAATTTTCAAACTCAATACCCTATATCCACATATCGAAACACCAAGCCCAACCACCCTGAACAAATGTTTGTTTCTGTTTGGTTGTTGATGTTATTGTCTTCTTACTGGCAGACATGACCAGCTTTTGACGGCGCACGTGGACTGGGTAAAACCCTGTCTCCCATCTCCCACAACATCCATGTGTATCATTTTTATTAAATTTGACCCCCGGCCCGCCTCCAAAAATGCCTACAGGTAATATTCCATCTTTACCAAGTATTTTATATAATTATAACAGTCTCAAGGAAAATTCATGTTACACTCTGCTGTTTATTTTTTGGCACATCATCGAGAACCAGACCAAAGACATGCAAGGCGAGATGGGGATAGGATGGAACCATTAAACGACATAGAAAAATCCGAAGGGAACCATGGCCTTCGGGTGGTTCCCTAAAATCTGGAAAAAAGTCATATTCAAGATTGTAATTAAATTCAAACAGATTTTTACTGTTAACTCTTAAAATGGAAACGCAAACACATATTTTGGTGTAAAGCAATACCTAATTAACTTGCTACTCAAATGATAATGCATTGTTTCCTCACCACTTCATGCTTCATGTTTGTGGCTTCACTGCTTCACAGGTTTTTCAAAACATTCATCAAATGGAAAAAAAAATACAGCCATATCGGCGGCCATGGTATCGAGTCGATACCCATATAGTATCGGGTCAATACCCGCACGGCATCGAGTCGATACCCTGCTTTATTTCAAGCTATCAGTACTCGTCTTGGTGCTCGATATTTGTGGCCGTTTTACAATCAGGAACTCAAGTCATGTATGCTTGACTGATGCCCATTAAGATTAAATTTCTTTCTGTATACAGTAGTCCCTCTTTTTTTGGGGTTAATGGGTGATCTACAAGATGATTATGATTGAACGTTGGATAGAGGCTGTGTTAAAATTTTAATTTAAAAGCCTTAACTAGAATTCCACGATGCATTTTAGTCAAAGGTATAATCCCGGTTGATTAATACACGTTTAAACACACGAAGAAGAAGCACTGTCGTGATATCGTGGCTTAAGTTTCGCTTTGCACAATAACATTAACAAGGACCTTTGAATAAAATGCAACACGGGATTTTAGTTATGGTAAGCTGTTTAAAGACAACATTTATCAAACATTATAACATTTTATTTGCCGGTGTTTCGTCGGGCTGAGCGAGTCGTGCTTGTCAGGTGGTAGCGTGCGCCCTGCTCACAACTTCTGAACACAGCTGTTGGTATTGACCGAAAAGTAAGTTTCATGAAAATTTGTTGAAAATGAGCAGTTTACGACTGTTTGTCAAAGCACATTCATTGCCTTGGTAGCTTGGCTGCTCCTTATCACAGCAGTTGCAGCGCTTGTGCTTTTGTAACAACATAACAGCTTGCTGATGACTGAAGTGATAGGTGGGTCACAAGCATTCGCATTAGCATCTAGTTTGTTGCGTACTTGCGCTCGTGATCAGCGATGAAAACCTTTGATTGCCGCTAAGAGTTTCACAACGGGCGAGTGTCACTGTCTGGGCCTGTACCAGACATTCGGGTTCGGTCGGTGTGTAGTATTCGCAGCAATAAGTCTTATTTATTTATTTATTGTTTTCTTAGTATTTTTTTCATTGACTTTACTTTTAGCTCAGCAGACAGTGACGATGTCAGACTTGTTTGTGTCATTGTGTTGGTGCTATCCAGTTTTCAGTCTGAGACATCACAGTTGAATTAAACTGTGTTTAGGGGTGCATAGGCTATAACCACTAAGTTTAGCAACGTTTACAGTATGTTGTGTTTCATCTGCATTTTGACTTTAGAAGCAGCATTAATGCACTGCACTTTTCTTATGTTTTATTTGTAATGTTTATTCAGCATTATTGTTTGTAAGTTCATAAAATTTTCAAATGTTATCTTTTTTTGCGGCATTAATTACAATAATTGTTACCTTTAAAAAATTTGCACCAGGCAAATATACCACTTTACATAAAACTAAAACTAATATAAAAACTAAACTAAAACCAAGCATTTCAGAAAAACTAAAACTAATAAAAAAAACTAACAAATCTATTGTGAAAAATAATTAAAACTAACTGAATTAGAAATAAAAAGTCAAAACGAAATGAAAACTGAACTAAAATGAAAAATCCAAAACTCTTATAACCTTGCTCCTCAATGTTCATGAAATTATATTATTATTCTCCAATTCATTATGGCAGCAATATTTAAAGCAAGGGGGTACCGTCCTAGTTGACAGATTATGTGAAGAAACTCGAGTTTCATTCTCAACACTCAGATGACAACAAAAAACAAAACCAACAAACAAAATAAAAAAAAATAAATTTTAAAAAAGTGTAGCAAGCATAACCGTAGCAATCTTGGTAATCAAAATTTGCCTCAATCATTAAAAGATTAACATTATCATCCATCCAGAAAAACAGCTGTAAAAAATGTTGTGAAATATTTCTCGTTAAAATATTTATATTTCACATTCATGGCATGCCTTACATGTTAGTGCATTTCAAGGCTTCACATCAACACATCAGTTCACTGCATGCAAACATCAACCAGGATTTTACAAAGGAGACTCAACTTCGCAAATCGAAAGTCTCTCACTTTGAAAGGTCACTCAGAAAAGCAGACACTTGTTCCCAAAATGTATGAAACACTCATATCAACTTTACTGGACCGTTGCGCGGGCTAAAAAAAAAGGGGAGTTCATGAAAACGCGAGAGTGAGGGGATGGGGTAAGTTTATGCATGCCCATATATTTTAGATTTCAACGCAAAAAAACCCCTCTCAAAATCTTTATGAGGGAACGCAAAATTTTATTAACCTCCATGTCACCTTAGGGGCTCCGTAATCAGGTGAATAGTGGCAGTCCAGTGCTTTCTGTTACCTAATGTACTGTGGACACTGTTGTTAGTGCTTTTGTAAGTAGAAAGTACATAAGCTTGACCTTTAGTGAGCAATGCAGACGTGTGCACTACTGCACAATGAGCCATCTGTACGAATTACAGTGTGATGTGGAGCCGGGCTTTATTTAAAAGCCCCAAATGCTAAGGGCCAACGTCCTACCTGGAAAAAGTCCATCTCTGTCCTTGTCTCTGGTATTCTGACCCTGCCTAAGGAGATCAGATCAGAGGTGTTTGTGCACTGACTCAGACATCAACCCGAGGAAAGGTGAAACGTGGTGTGTCCTCATTGAGCTACAGCAGTGTTATTTATAGACCAGTAGTTACAACAGCAGTGATGTTGCAATTCTTTAATACAGCTGCATACTTAAAAGTTATAAAAAGCAATGCTAAAGTTTTAACTGATTATTTTTCCAGACCTGCACCAAGGAAAAAAAACATTGATCATTACTGGACTGATTGCCTGTCAGTCTCAAGGCACACCTACGATAAATAATAACCAAAACAAAATTACAATTAACTTATAACGGCTGGCCGAAAAAACCCACAAAAAACTATGCAGTTCATACTCACAACTGAGTATATAAACAAGCCGATTGAGGTTAACTGATTTATGTCCAACACAAACATGGCCTGGTGCAACAGGCAATTTCAGTGTCCATCTCTGCTCAAATGTGATTTTGCCCACCAAGTCTGATAACATTTGATCTTGTGCGTGGCATCATTAGAATTTGTTTTCTGGAGCAGCAGAGGCTCACATCGTGCTGCGCCAACAAGCTATCATGATTAGCCTTTGATGCACGTAGGTTGACCTGTCTTAGATCAGATTGAGGCTACTGGAATCTTAGTCTCCTCACCAAATTATGTCTTGCTGTTGCCCAGGATTAATGTGAGCCCCCCTCATTTTGAAAAAAATAAAATAAAATAAAAAAAATAAATAAATTATCCAAAATTAAGGAAGACTTCATTTATTGTCTATCCAAGAGTAAGAATAATGAAATGATTTGTCTGTTTGGTTCAGATGACACATTAAAAGTAGGACATATTGTATAATTGTTTGTGTGAGTCATTAAAGCAGACTTGCTATTCAGTTTTACAGGTTTTTATTGAAGGTCTATTTAATTCCAGCTTTCGGTCAACAACTTAGTTAAACAACTCCTTTAATGGAGAGTGATCCTTCTACACCAAGACAAACATTTGAAGTTGGATACACAATTCTGATATAAATGTGATTGAGTATCTTGTGGGTCCATTGTTGATGCACTTGTAAATTCTCTCGAGAAATGTAGACAAATGACTTTGCGAATCAGCAAATATACTAACAAGATGACCGCTCTCTTCCCAGGCTAATTTTGGCTGCAAACAGAGATGAGCTCTACAACAGACCATCAAAGGCTGCAGACTTTTGGGGGACCAATAGTGACATTCTCAGCGGTAAGTCATGGTAAATTTGAAGCAACAAATTCACCGGTGGAGCTCACTACATGAGGCCTGTTTCAGAGTTTTGTTTTTAAAAAAGCGATGGCTAATTTTCATTCATTCACAGATCAGATATTGCTTTTGTCAGATTCAAGTTATCTCCTGGGTTTGTCTTTCATCGAGAGGGTACCCACAGTCTCGTCCACGTGTGTAAGAAGCCAGCTTGCATGTTTTTTTTTAAAGCGGGCATTGTTTTTTTTGTTTCTTTATTTTGTTCGAATTGAAACCAACAGCTCAGTTGCAGCAAAGTTGGAGTTTGGGGATCCGAATAACATACTGGAACACCAAAGCTGAGGGCTCTCAGCGCTTTCCAGCCTCACAAACTTTTCAGTACTGTTCAGTTCAACATAAGTCGTATGTCACACTGTGCCGAAATCTGCAAAACATGAAAGTCTTGTCTGAAGAAAGAAAACTTAAAACATAAAGGCAAATAAAATATTTCCTTCCATTTTCACAAGACATTCATTGTATATTCCCCCATTTTGATTTTAGTTCTTAAAATGCAGGCCGAATATACTTTATATTGCATTTTCTGTGACCAAAGTTTATACCCTGATGTGAGTAGGCGTCCCTGCTAAGGTGAGCTGAATAGGTTTAACAAGGCGCCAGTGTTTGTGTTTTTATAGATGAATGGCATACCAAATACAACACAAGTCCTGAGGCTCTGTCACCACAGGATGTTAGAGAATATGCAAAAGAAATATGATTTTGACCTTTCCTTGACTGCAGCTTTATTCAAGGCTAAGTGGCTTTAAATCATGAAGAAATGGTCTCTCTTGCACCCCAGAATCTAATTCTCCACTCTGTCACAGGATCTCACCTTCTGAAGTGAACTGTACTTAATTGACTAATGCTCAATACACATTATAGCATATAGCAGGAAACATCAATCATCCTTTTTTTTTTTCTTCTGGAGGAGAAAATGCAGTGATGGCATCCTCGTCCTCTTTGTAATACAGGTCAGGTCTTCAGCCGTGGGTCCTTGATCGATGTCTGCTTTTATGCAATGTGACTGTAATAAATGACACTGTTTTATTCGTGAGACTCTGGGAGGTCCTGAAGGAGACGTAGCATGATGAGACCAGAAGTAAGCTACAGCTCCCCGAGTGAATGGGCTAGCTTTCTGTCCACCTTTAGCGCAGTGAGCTCATTTGGCTCTCCTGGTCAGTATCAGTGTCAGTTTAAGTGGCCTGTCTTTATTGATCACTTGCAGATGCAGTAGACTTAAATGACCTTTCCTTTCCCCTGACTTCTGAAGTCAGGGGATATGCTCTACACAAAACAACAACCCCAGATACTGCTTTGAGAGCTAAAATGATCTGCAGCCCCCTCTGTGGTATAATGTTGCTGTGTACCTTCAGCTCAGACTTCATTGTTGTATTTCTGTTTCATTATGAGGTGTAATGCAAACCAGCTATATGTTATAAACTGTGACAGAAATCTGAGTAAGACATATGACCAAATGATCACCCTTAAACACTCCAAAGCATTGGTACTTTCAATGGGGGGAAAAAAAGTGCTTTTTAAGGTAACGGTTCTTGCATTTATATCTCACAAATCAGGTCTAGACCTGGAATATGGTAAAGAAGGAGGATCATGGCTGGGGATCACCAAGAACGGGAAGCTAGCTGCAATCACAAACTACCTGGAAGGACGGCCCAACCCAGATGCGCAAGGAAGAGGTGATATTTATTTATTTATTTTTTGTTGTGTGCCCTGCAATTAGCTGGCAACCAGTTCAGAGTGTACCCTGTCTACTGCCCAAAGACAGCTGGGATAGGCTCCAGCACGCCCGTGACCCTTGTGAGGAGAAGCGGAAAAGATAATGGATGGATTTTTTTTAATTTTTTTTTGGGAGGGGGCGGGGAGTTTTTTTCCTTTATTCTTCCTTTTATTCAATGCATAACTTGTATAGTATTAATACAATAATTACAATCTATCATTACCGTTCCGCAGGTTTCCTTGTTTCCAATTACCTTGTAGAAAAGGACCTGGACTGTTATTCCTACCTTAAGAAGGTCTCAACAGAAAGTCACCTGTATAATGGCTTCAACCTTCTCACAGCAGAGTTCAAGTAAGTAAACTATTTGCTGGCGTTTGAATGCTGTATTAGTTGGATTTTTTTCTAAACCATATATAAAATGTATATATTAAAATTGAGCTTGCACTCGCGGGATTCTAGTTAAGGTACACCATTTGAATCTAAAAATAATACTCATATTTTATAGTTATAAGTGGAAGTTTCTAATCAAAACCCTGAAATTGCTGCTTGTCAACACGATTTGGGAATGGGGATTTTGGGTGCAAGTCCGAGCTCTACTGGTCTTGGTTTAGGTTTTCTACAATCATTTTCCGGAAAAAAATGCGGTTTATATTCCAGACCGACTTTTGTTTTTTAATTTTTATTGATGCATTTTTTGGGGGGGAGTGGTGCGACTTATACTCCGACTCAAAGACCAAGAAATCCAGCCTCAATGAGCAGTAGCACTTGGTTGAGTTCTGGTTTGAGCTGCTTAACTGTGTGCTTCAGATATGTTCATTCACTTGCATTAAAGATTGATTGACGGATGCTAAAATAACAGTAAATTGTAGGGAACACGTTTTTAGACGTTAATGTGAGCTAAATGGACGTTTTAATAGCAGAAATGTCCACAATCCCAGCACATTCTTGAGATGGTTTAACAATTCCACAAAAATCCGAATGTTGACTTTGGCATATCAGTTGTTTTTATGTGCCCGTGTTTTATTACAAATAGGAGAGCCGAATGCCATTTTTCTACATAGACGTTTCCAGGAAAAACATTTTTTGAGCATTTTCTTTATTGATGTTACGTTGGAATACTTTTGTGTTATTGTAGTCCCCCACAAAGCTACTCAATAAATGTGATGCTTAACCTGATTGTGCCATATGAAATCCTTTCTATATTTATTATTTTTGTAAATATCAGTAGTACTGTTTAACAATGTACAGAATCATGATGATGATGATATTAATAATATAATACTATGCTTGATTTATGAAGTCTATCTGAACCCTGGTCACGACCAAATCAGTGTACTGCAGCTGGAAATGATCTCTGGTGTGATTCAGGTCATTTCATGAAATTTGAATTCAACATGGACCAAATAAAAATTGTAGTGGCCACAGAATAAAGAATGCATTAAACAAATGGTTTAACGCTGATTAAAAAGGGGGGGGGGATAATAAATTATCCCTGATCGATGCTATTTCTATACATGCTCATGATCTTGCTCTACTGATCTGGTATCAATTATATCTAATTTGAGGAAAGTACGCTGCTCATAGTGAATAAGAAAGTGCTTTGTTGCTTCAATCTTGAGGACTCTTCATTAGCGGTCTCCCAGCCTGTATGCCGATTACTTCACTCACACAGATCAGTAAAAGCCTGTTTTCTTCGCTTCACTCCTCATTCTCGGTGCCTCTGCTCTGTGGCTTTGACGTCCTGCTGTTCTCTCGTCAAAGCATAACTATGGACCTATGCTTCTTTGCTTCTTCTTGCTCGTTTAATAAGCAGAAATGGCTCGTTTTCCTTCAATGCCGACTTCCAAGTCATTTATGCTGATCAATTTAGGACATCAAAGTGGTGGGAAAGCCTTGTTTTTTTTTAGTGGGTCTTGTTAGCGTATTGCATTTCGTTTCAATTATTTAGACTGTCCCCTTGCACACATTTGACCATTCAGTGGCTTCTGTATCACATCAGTCCATGCCTGCAGTCGTGGAAAGTGAAAAACCAAGTAACATGCTGTTATCATACTTGAATATAAATTGTCTCACCACAATAGCGTTGTATGTGATGTGTTCCTACATAACAATTCTCAACAGTTGTTGCACACGCAATTTGCACAGAAGATGGCAGCTCTTGTGAAGTCAGAAAGACATTCCAAAGTGCCAGAATTCAAACATATCAACTGTGGCAAATGAGTGTCTGCTTTTCTCTTCAGTGAGATTGACAATAAGAAATGGGATGCAGAGGGTTGCATGACCCTTAAAATAAGGTGCAAGATAACTATCCCAGTTAATGGTCTTTTTTTTTTTAAATTTCATTATTATTATTTTTATCAGTAATTTTCTGGATTAATAAATTACTTTCTGTAGAGTGCTAAACTACAATTGAAATGTAGTGAAAGATTTTTTTTTTACTAAGATGGGCATTGTTAATTATTCATATCAATATATTAGCACGGGCTGTTTTTTCTTGATTGATTGTTTTCTTACAGCAAGATGGAATTGTAGAGACAGATGTTAACGGTGCTAGGTGAAGTAATATGCCCTGTTTTTCTTTTTGTCTTTTAGCTTGGCCTTTAAAATGTGTTGTACCCATATTGTCACCCGCACATGGAATAATGTTCATATTTTTGTCTTTCCAGTTTGATTGTTGTGCTGCGGCACATTTCCTGTTGGCTGATGCGTGTAGCTGATTTGTCACTAAATTGACATAAAAAAAAAAGAGGTCCTTCTTGATCAAAGGATTTAGACTTCTGTTGTTGCTTCTCCTTAATGCTGACACGGTTGCCCCCATTCATTGAGACTTAATGTTTTCTATAAATAGTCTGTCTTTGTATACCATGACGGTGGACCCCCGCATGCTCGCGGTTCCGCACCTGCAGATTCACCTACTGATTTTTTTTCAATTAGTGCGTATTTTCTGGCGTGTTTTGTGGAAATG
Organism: Idiotropiscis lumnitzeri; assembly: GCF_059441095.1. Lineage (NCBI taxonomy): Eukaryota > Metazoa > Chordata > Actinopteri > Syngnathiformes > Syngnathidae > Idiotropiscis > Idiotropiscis lumnitzeri. The sequence continues at coordinate 40,201,929 of NC_142391.1, read as the reverse complement.
TTAATGTCCAACTAGAGCTTTATCAGCATTAAGTTTTTTTTCTCCAATGCATTTCAATGGGCATCAATTATATGTGGATTTTCTCTATTCGCTATACCTGTTCCTTATCTCTCACAGTTAATGGCAGCCCACTGTACTAAATAAATTGTTTAAGACAACTAGTTATGTATACTGCTGTCATTTATATATTGAATTAGATCAACATTAATATTGGCTAATAGCCTTAAATCTAAAATCCTCACATTTTAAATTCCCCGGAATTTCACTCATTAATACATTCAACTGTATAAAGCACCCGACTGATTCTGCCTTTCACCCCAAAAAAAAAAAAATTTTCCAATCAGGTGACTCCTTTAATATAGTCCTATTGCTTTTGTTGTCATTTGAAAACATTATATTAGTATATTAGCAACTCTGTTATTCAGATGATGTATTTAATTTTTTATTTTATGATCTCTGCTGTAGAACCAAACAAGATCATGTGTGTTACTATGGAAACAGAGGCAGCACTGAACCCATCCATCTAAAACCAGGTCTGTTTGGTGTGTTTCTGAAGAAAGAGTATTGACTTTTACCCTCCTCTCTGCCTGTGTTTTTTTTTTTTTAAGTTGATCGCAGTGATGTGTCCAATGTAACCACCCTATTCCCATTTTTGATGTGCCTTTACACAGGAATATACAGCTTGAGTAACTCACTTCTAGACACCCCTTGGAAGAAACTGCTACAAGGCAAGCGGCACTTCACCAACATTGTCAACAACCAGTCACTGTCCTGTGATGGACTTGTACAAGAGCTGCTGGGTGTACTTAATAATGAGGATCTGTACGTGTAAACCAGACTTTCACAATTCCCAATACACCACATCTGAACATTCTAAAAGTTTTTAAAACTGTATTTTAATGTAGTGCTTTAAATGTAGTTCTATCCTAAATATGTGTGCATATGGGATCATTTAGAGCCGGCTGCTTTATCAGTCTTAGATCACTTGATAATTAACTCTTCTAGCCAGTGATTAGCAATACATCATCGAGGCTCATGCGCAAGAGTCATGTGAGGTCATCAGTTGGATTTTTGAACGGTTTTGCATTGCTATTATTTCCACACATGCTACTTTTTCATTGTGGCCACTTCCACATTAATTGTACATTTTAAGTAGTTACAAAATAGTATAAAAGTTTCCATGTACAAATTTAGACTTGGACAGCTTTGGTACTTGGAGAAAAAGACGCAGCCTAGTCATAAGATTGTAAGTCAAACCCGAAGAACCCATATCTTCGATATTGTGTCTGTTCGACAGAAATTCACCCGATCCCGCTCAGGAGAGCCAAGGTGTGGGTTACAGCAAGTCCATGATCCAGGCTCTGTCAGCCGTGTGCGTTCGAACTCCTGATTATGGCACCAGGTTGGTTACTATTGCTAACACCAGATATCAAGCATCCCCCCCGGCTAAGGCTCAGGTGCAAGCACAGTCACTGCCTGATACAATCACTGCATCAAATTAAGCAAATTAACTGTATAAATGACCCCATTCCTATCTGAGTTGTGTTTTTATTTTTGTATTGTTTGTTCTTTCAGAACCAATACAATTATCCTGATTGATGCAGTGGGGAACGTGACCTTCACAGAGCGGACCATGCTTAATTGTGACACAAACAACTGGTGCACCAATTCTTTCCAATTCAAGCTGCAGACATGAAGACATTATGAAGGAAACTCACTTTGTGCCTCGGAGCTTCTCTGTTTCTTGCAATATCATCACCAAATCATCATTTTATGCTTAAGCTTCCTGTCACCATAGCAACTAATGGTAGCGTTATTGGACTCAGCACAGCAACAGCTACCACCACAGTTATTCCGTTTTTAGCTTTTGATTAAACCCTAAATGATTTCTGAACATTATTTAAAGGATTGCCAAAGACATTTTTAATAAAATGTTTTTAAATATTGCAAATATATTGGTGTGTCAACTGCTGACCACAGCAGTCATATAACAGTTGTAGCTGCTTTTTTTCCCTTTTAAATCCAAAGTTCTTGTCAATGGAATTATCTTATCTATAACATCTGTTGAAATATAAAAGAAAACATCTTTACAAGTTTGCATTTTTGGTCACTCTTAATAGCTATTGGTTTACTTTACATCACCCTCAGTCAGGTGTATACTTTGGGGGTAGGATATAAAATGCAGGGAATAAATCTCTTAATTGCTGTATTGCAGATAGAGATAACATTTTGTTTTGTGTGAATTTCTTTTCTCAATTTCTACATTTTTGAAAATAAAAATGTAATTGGGGAATGTATGTAAAGCCCTTGAAAATATTTGGACTATAAAAATGGGAGAGGGGTTGAAAATACGTTTGCTTTGAATGAATAAAATGCAATGTCAACATTTCTACCGTCTTTTCTCCAATTAACTTGACTATTACTCTGCAGTAGACTTTTCGTTACTGTGTACTGCCATCTAGTGTACATGGTAGTTTCAGTTGCCTCCATAAAACAGGGACGCCATACCAACTCGAGTAATTTGCACTTATTTAGAAATATCTAAGGTGAAGATTAGGGGTTTTCTCGAATAATAAAAGATGCCACGCATATTTAGAGTGGCCATTTTTTGTGAGCGCGTGCGTCTAAGGCGCATTTCTACAATAATCGCAATAATGACGCTCTTCAATCTGAATCGTAATGCCAAGTGGATAAACACCCAATACTGCCCAAAATCATAGGTAACATTTCGTTTGAATAAAGTTAAGAGAATTGTCTCTTACTTTAAATATTGAAAAGGTGGGGAAATTGGTAAGCGTTTAATTCTTCGTGTTAAGGAGTATATCATTACCGGCTGATATGAAGGGCGGGATAAAATGTGTTGGTTTTTTTGTTGTTGTTGTTTGTTTGTTAAATCAAAATTTTCCCATTGTTTTCCTGTTTCCTTATTGCAATTTTAATATTCTCAATGTTTCTTCATTTTTTAAGAACCCTGGCATTGTTTTATTTTTTATTTTATTTTTTCATTTCATATATCTAGTTTTCAAAATCGTCACTGTGAAGTAAATTGTATTATTTCCTTCTCATGTTTAGTCTTTGAAAACCAATCAATCAATCGATCGATCGATCGATCGATCAATCAATCAATAAATAAATAAATAAAGCCCTACGTGGAGGCGACCGGTGGCTGTATTTGATTGACAGCGCGAGTGACCAATAATAAAGACGCCGGCACTGCGAGGCGGAACCTGAGATGAAGTGCAGCTCTGCACTTCTTCAAGATGGCGGGACTACGAACGAGTCTGGGTGAATAAGACACGTTACATAGGTAGTTAGGTTCTGACGACATAGTTAATTTACATGTACTGGTGAGTATTCACGCGAGCCCACGAAAGCTTGAAAGGCTTAGGTATTTATATGATTACAGTATGTGGAACGCAGTATAGCTCGATGGTCGCTTGTTCGCCACTTAGCATTGATGCTAATGCTAGTAGGGCCCGTTCTGCTCTTCTGTAGACGATCTGGGTAATGTGCATATTTAATTGAATAATATATTGCTTGGATACCCATTGTAGTCATTTACTCACGACGACTCTTCGTAGCTTGGCATTGCGGCATAGACGGTGGTCGTGACCAAATGTTTGCTGATTGTGCTTTCACTGTTAATTTTTTCCTAGCTGCCAGAGGAATCGCAGGAGGATGGTGAACGCTGTCTTGATCCCACTTTAGGCTGAATGCATTGTGATTTCCAATAATTGAGACAGTGATTCTGAAAGCTGTCTACATTAATGAAAAGAACAATGTAGTCAGCTTAGCCTATCCATCTCTGATACGTGTTCTCTTATGGAATGTGCTTCTGCATGCATTCTACTTTTAGAAAAGAACAAGCAGTCAGGTTAGTTTATAAGCTAATTCATACACAGAAGAACGACGTTTAGATATTGGATAAAAACAATGGAATTAGGTGATGTTCTACCACCTCTCCCTTTGGAGCCACCTAACGATTTTGGCCAAGGTGAAGGCAGAGCACCTCCACCACCTCCCCTGCAAACGTCCAGTGACGCAGAGGTAATGGACGTTAGCTCTGGTGGTGATGGATACATATGCACCCAAGGGGATTTCAAAGCAAATCCACAGCAGCCCCTCAACACTGGCACAATTGCTTTCTGTAGCAAGCCCTCAAAGGAGGCCAGTAACTCCAACCCACCGTGCCCCAGAACAGCTCGTCATGCTGCCCCTGTAATCAATTTCCTCCCAGATAGCAAGCTGCTTAGGGATGTTAAGGTTCGTGTTAGCTTCACTGAAAGCAGTTGTAGCAAAGACAGGAAGGTTTTGTATACAGGTGAAGAGCAAGAGAGAGTTGGTGATGATTGTTTAGACAACATTAATGGTGAATTGGAGTTCTCGGGTGATCAGAGGCAAGCTGAAGGTAGCTCAGGAACAACACATGGAGTAGATAGTGTTTTGGAGGCTGACACAGACCTTGAGACCAAAGTAGAGTATGCCGTCCTGGATGAGTTGGATGACCTCTATGAGAATTTCATGGAAAATGAAGATGAAGAAAATGGCCGCTTTAAGTCCGGGGTCAGAATTCAGCAGGAGCAAGCAGATGATGAGTCCATGGCTTTCACGTATGAGGTAGGTCTGTCTTCCTACCACTGTCAACGTATATTTTCTTTCCTCTTCTACAAAAATGGTGACTAACACTCATGTCAAGGTATATGTTCCTACTGATGCTCGCATCGCTTTAAAAAAGAAATTGGCAACCCTTCATCAGTGTAATGGTGTACTCCAGTGTCATCCCATTTTAACATAAGGCCATTTGAAATGAAGCTGAAGGATGGAGATGGGACTGGCAGGTGAGATAACCCCTTAAATCTATACTGTTCCTTAAGATTCCCCTTAAATTGGTAATGTTTCATATCCATCAGTGGTAAAAAAAAAAAAACACAAAACCAAAAAACACAAAACATATTAAACCTGTAAAGGCCTTTGAAATTCCTCTTCTGTTTCTACTCTTTAGACAGAGCCCAGCAAATACATGCCATATACCTTATAATAGTATACTGTCATGTCAGTATCTGTTGATTTACATTGCAATGATTGGAGAGTCCATTTGGTGGGGAGAGCCAGAAGTGTAATTTATGATCATTCAAAATGAACCCTACGGCAACAAGCCTCTTTGTCTATGTGAGACGTTATCACGAGTATGCAGAAAATTTCCAATAGGTACAAGATAATTTAAAAAATGGGCAGCTAGGAGATTGACTAATTAAATGTTGGTTCTTTTGACAAAAAAGTCTCCAAATGTGGTAGACATCTAAAGATTTTGATCTAACACTCAAATTAAGGCAGTAAAAATTCATCATTTATCATCAAGTTCTTATTAAAATCAAGATTTAATTGTGGAATTTTGTGCATATACTCCCTCTATACCATGTCTGTCCTGAAACTCTTGGCCAATCTCAAACTCTTAAAGGAGGAATTCGACAATGACGTTGATGCTCTGCTAGAGGAAGGCATGCCAGTCCCCAAAAAGATGCGTCTAGCAGAGGACAAATACAGTGGCGACAGTGATCACCAGTCAGACGGTGAAGGGAGTGTTCAACCCATGATGACCAAAATTAAAACGGTCTTGAAAAGTAAGTGGTAAATGTTTGTTTTTATTATGCATTCTTAAATGTTCATAATTATCATACCAAACCTTAAATTGTATTATGGCCCGACCGATATGGATTTTTTTTTTGTTTTAGGCAGATGATTATTTTTGGCATAAAGACTAACATTAAGAAATATATAATAGGAGGGGTTCCATTATTTGCATTGGATATTGCGCCGATATCAGCCAAAAAAAACTGCATCAAATTCTATCGGTCTATATCCAAAATCTCAGATATTAGCTTTCATAGCCAAGCCTTCCTATCCAGAATCCGCTACTGGTCTTGTATCCAGCAGTGTTTGGATGTAACAGAGCCCACATGATTAAAACAGCCACTCCTGTGATGGAGTTAAGGAAGATATTGGTGGCGTATTAATTACAGGTTGTAGATTACAACCAGCCGACGTTGACCAAGTTGAAAACCTGTATATATTTTCATAAATATTTAAGCTTACGGTGAAAATAAGTAAATAAACTAATGAGCACACTCACTGCTGTCATTCACTTGAATGAGAATTACAGTGCTAGTGAATGAGAATTACAGTGCTAGTTCAGTGAGCCCGCCTTTGGGTTGGATGTTTTAGGCGGCTGGCCGCCGGAAGGCTAAGATGCGCAAAAAAAAAAAAAAAAAGTCGAGCATACCAATTTCCAACCAGTTCAAAATCAGTCTAGAGCATTGCTTTAAATTATTTTGCAATTATTTTATTCCTTTGCAGTACTTTCTCATGTCTGTGGTTAAATTTATGTTATCCAAATGTTTGGAATAATAAATGGGTCGTATTTTCCTCATACCTACAGTAGTGACTAGAACGTTTTTGTTTGTATTTGTGTAGCATTCCAAGTTTAGCTGGGTAAATTGCTTCAGATGCTTAAAGAGGTGAATGTCCAGATGAGTGGTGAGATGGAAATAAAAAGGATATTGGTTTATTTTCCATATTCCTCGTAATGAAATGTAAAAATTAAATACATGGAGTTGGGCACACCTGTGCAACTAGTGGAAAATATTAGTGTAGAGCCTTGCAGGTCAGTTCCTTGCACAACTTGCATTCCTCATCAAAGCATTGCTAATAAAAAAAATCAAGATTTGCTTTGTTTTGAATGACCTTATCAATATTATGTTGATACTTTCATGATGTATATTTAAAAATGCAAGGTTATGGTATAGATTTATAAGTAATAAATAATGAGACCAGTGTTACTTCTGGACAACTGCTGTAAATAATTACAGTACATAAAGCTAAAAACTGTCTTTGGAACGTGTATGTCTGCTTGCGTGCGTGTGTATGTGTGTTTATGTATGCGTACGTTTGTATATATGCATTAGGCCGGGGACGTCCACCCACTGAGCCACTTCCTGATGGATGGATCATGACATTCCACAACTCCGGCATTCCAGTCTACCTGCACAGAGAGACCAGAGTAGTAACTTGGTCCAGGCCCTATTTCCTTGGATCAGGCAGCATAAGGGTAATTTTCATATTTTTGTTTTGCTTCATCAGAACAGTGGTAACTTCCTGTTGTAGATATAATATGGTGGTAGAATGGTCATCTCCCAACCTGAAGTTTGCAGCCTTGAACCTTAGTTATTACCATCTATATTAATATTGATGTACAATAAGTTTGGGCTATATTACTGTGATATGGTATCCCGTGGTGTCTAAAAATAGAAATGGTGTCACTTTCAACTCCGTCATTTATAAAAAGAAAAAAAAAACATAAGCGCATAAGGACCTAATCAATCTATCAATTATCCATACCGCTTAGGCAGGGTGGACCCTGAACTGATTGCCAGCCGATCGCAGGGCACGCAAGACAAACATTCACACTCAGAATGACACTTAAGGACACACACTTTGGGGCCAATTTAGAGTGTTCAATTAGCCAACCTTGGATGCATTTCTAGAAAACCCACGCAGGCACAGGGAGAACATGCAAAGTCCTCACTGGGAAACAGGGGTCTGGATTTAAACCCTCGACTTCTGCACTTTGAGCCAGATGTGCTCACCAGTTTTCTACCAGCTTTGTGAACTTTGAATGTTCATGAAATAATAAGAACCGATGTTTTTGACCTGATATCAGATCAATTGAAAATCACATGATCTGCCTCAAATTCCGATAACATGATTGGATCGGTACATCTCCAATTATTTAGCTTTTTCACTGTTTACTAGGGCTGAACGATTTTAGAAAAAAAAATGTATTGAGATTTTTCTGCCAGAGGGCAATTTACCATGCAGAGCTTTCAGTATGTTTCCCAAAAAGTGAATTTGCTGCTTGGTGATGCGCTTTGGACAATAAATGGTTTAAACAAAGCACTGTAAAAGTGCACTTCATTTAATTGTATCTTTCTTTTTTTTTGGGACTACAAAGTTTAAACTATAATGAATCGGGATCGCGGCTTGCATTTTATTACATCGTGATTTCAATCTTAATTTTTTCCATAATCATGCATTCCTACCATGACAGTGGCTTTGAGATAGCGATGTGTAACAGGTAGTCTTGCTTGGCCATGGTCCACTCCATATTTCATACCTGCTCCATTGGCTAAATGTAGAACAAAAATTCTGAATGACATAAACTTAATTAGGGTTTAGCTCAATTCAAATCCTGTGTATATACACAGAGAACAAAGCTCAGACTTTTCATGCAGTTTTAGCCAGTGTTACGCCCTCTAATCCACTTGGAGTGGTAGAAGAGTTCTCACTCCCAGCTGAATGGAATTGTCTAAAGAACAAGTGGGAACCAAAGGCCGCTGCAGCAGAGCACTGGCAGAGCATCACCAGAGATGAGACTCAGCATTTGGTGATGTCCATGGGCTCCAGACTTTATGTCAGGTTCAATCACCTAAGCATTCACTAAACATAGGCAAAATGAATGAAAGGAAGACAAGAGTTGATCTTTTACTCGCGAGGAGAACGAACGGAGCTGTGCTCAGTTACTTCGTTCTGGAGCACACTCCGCCGAGCCCTCTATTTTATTAGGGAAGTCCCTAACAATACAATGTATTTGCACAAAAGAATGAAGGGGGGAGCACCCGCAGGAACATGTAAACATTTCAGACACGAGAGGCAAATCAGACATCACTGGCAGTCGTTAACTGATTGACAAGGCAGATATGCCTTTTAGTGCTCTCGCACTGAAGTCACAGTCCTGTTGTTTCAGAGGTGTGTCTCGGGCACACCTCCTTTGATGTTGCAGCTATTGAATCCAGTCTTCAGGCATCCGCTTCTCTTGAAGTCTTCTCATCCATATGGTCAGACTGTGGAACAATTCTTTTGCAATACTAATAGAGTAAAATATGGGATAAAATATATATTCAACCTTACACTTTAGACTGTCATTCATTGCAAAATGTTTGCAGCCAGGTATTGGAAAGTGACAGTTCAATTTATGATTGTTAGTTTGTCCAAATACCTTCGGTCCCTTTAAAAAGTGGAAGGAACATGTGTAATGTGTTTTTATTCCTTGACTTTTTAAATGATTTGGATGTCAATACCCTCAAATTAAAGAGTCTGCACTTCAAGCAGATCTTAATTGTTTCATTTGAAATCAAGTGTGGTGTCGTACAGAGCTGGAATGATGTCAGTGTGTGAATATTTATGGCCGCTTATTTGTCTAACCACCCTTGGTCTGCTCCTGTAATCTAGAAACATGATCCTCCAACCAGCAGCATCCCCTGCTTACACTATAAGAAGATGAAGGAACATGAAGAGAAGGAACTGAATGACGTTGTGGATCCACCAGCAGAAAAGTTCCCTGTCAAGCCCAGCAAGGAAGCAAATGGTGACGACCATGTAGAGAACGCAGACAACACAGCTGAAGTGCATGATAATGTGCCCGTCTCCATTCCTGCTGACTCTGGCCTCGAGGAGGAGGGCATGACCAACAACAGTCAGCCTGTTAAAGAGGCGCCATCCTGCGACATTGCTCAAGGAGCCCTTGGACAAGTTAGGGCTAAAGTGGAGGTGTGCAAGGATGAGTCCATTGGTAAGCTCTTTTCAATGCAAATTTGGACCTAAAGTATGTTTGTCTAGGATTCATTTCAATTTAGCCTATAACAACAGTGTGTGCTTTAGTTTAAGTGCGTCTCAATTATTTTCTTACGGCCCTCTAAGAATAAGAAGACCTATTGTGCCCCCCTCCCAACTCTCCACCGTGGCTACAAATAGTATCAAAATTGTTAGAAGTATACTTCTGCACAGCACTGTATTCTTGACAACTAATGAAAAGGAAGAGAAATGTAGATCCATTTAAAACAAATGATAACATTAATGTGGGGGAAACGTGGTACACATTTCTAAGTGTTTGGAGAACTATTTCTACCCAAAGGTGTTGCCATTAAATAAACCACTAACATTATAAATACTTGACAGAACTTGAAGACTTTCGCCTATACCTGGAAAAGTGCTTTGACTTTGAACAAGTGACGGTGAAGAAATTTCGCACGTGGGCTGAGCGAAGGCAGTTTAACCGAGACATGAAGAGGAAACAGGCTGAATCAGAGAGGCCTATCTTGCCTGCAAACCAGAAGCTCATTACACTGTCAGTCCAAGATGCACCTACTAAGAAAGGTAAAATACACTGCAGCTCATGTTGAATATCCCTATGACACTTCTGACTTACTGTAGATATTTTTTCGCCGCCATTAATGATGGCCTGTCTTTGCCTGTCATCCGCTAAATTGGATAACTTTAGTGCTAAGGCTGGGTGATAATTCAATATCAGTATGTATTGACGTGATTGATATCTATAGAAAATGTTTTTGATAAAATGAATGAATGAACAAAGAAGTCCACCCACTCACATGAGGCATACTCGAGCTGAACGAGAGAGTGGTGTGACTTTATTCAAGTAATTGACCAGTGAACTCAGAAGAACGCTATAAAATATCATACACACTAACTTGATTAGTCACATGTGGTGTACAAGTAAAGGAAGTTCCCTGTCTAACGTGCTAGCGACAGTGTTAGCCATGTCCGACCCTTGACATTGAACTCAAGTCATAATCAGGCAAGTAAAATATGAATGGAATATGGCAATGACTCTTCTAAAAATATGAAGTAGTCATAAGACAGTTGGTCAATGCATCATTAGAGTATCAGTTCATTACACTTACATTGTATGATCATTGAAAGTCACAAATACTGCTTTGGAATAGCGTCTACCGCACGTAAGCATTTACATTGTAATAGTGGAGGAGCAACTTTGCACATTACATGCATCCTATTACAATGTCGGGTCATTCCATACCAAATCAGCCAAGTGAGTTTAACCAAGCAGATTTCCATTTTTATAAAACTCGCTGTATTTGTTGATAGTGATGACAAAACCTTTTAGGTTAGTCAGAGCAGGGTTTTAGGAGCGATGACCCACTGAATTTTACTCAGGTTGACAAAATGGGGCATGGCCGCCTTCCTTCAAACCCTTTTCTCAGCTTGTAAAAGAGATGTTTTTGGAAAGGAAATTCAACAAGAAAGTCATTCCTACAACCATTTAGAAGATTGATGTATATATTAGTCACTTTACATGTTGACCTATAATTCAAAATATACATACCGCAAATTTTGTTTAATATGCATTGAATATTCTATGACAATTGAGTATTAATTGATAGATGAATAGTCTTTGAGAAAGAAATGTTGCTGGCCAATATGACTGAAGGGTAGAGCACGATATAAATATTTCATATTGGTCTATCGATTTAAAAATGTGTTTCTTTTTTAATAAGAGGTCATTGCAACTATGAACATGTCAAATTAACTGGTTAATAAGATAAAGGCGATAAACTCCTGCTTGGTGTACATCGTAATGTCATGCATTGTGCAGTATTTCCTCCACCCGTGCATTGTCAATGCTAATTTGCGTTAGATGTTACCCCAAAGCAGTAATTGTTGATACACTTACATCAGCCTTCATTCAATGTTCATGCAATCTAAGTGTACTGAACTCCCTTGCACTGCATGCATTAGCGTTGACCACTCGTCTTAAAACCACAGTGAAACCCCGGTTATCGCGGTTAATGGGGACCGAGACCACCCGCGAAAACTGAAAATCCGCAAAGTAGCGGCGCCCCTTCAAAAATGCTTAAAAAAACCTATACAGTATACCCCCCTGTATACAGTACACCATATAGAATACGGGTAGAGAGAGAGAGAGAGAGTGAAATTCATGTTATAACGAAAAAAACCTCATTATTATTATTAAAACTTATTTTTTTATTCCCCAGCCATTATTTTTGTATTTATTCAATTACTTCTTTTTGTATTTATTTAATTACTTTGACTTTTACCTGCTGGTACGCCGTCCGGTGTGCCCTGTGAATGTTATGATCCTCCAGCTCTCCAAACGCAGACACAGGAAAAAAGGTGGTGATACAAAGATATTTATTATAATCACAATATAGTCAGTATCCAATTAGAATCTAGGACTATGAGGGTCTATCGGCTATAATATATAAAATACCAATCTATCGGCGGAAAGAACGTAAAGCGCTGGTGGAACACTCGCACGAGGAAAAGGGAATAACTATAGAACGAAAAACGCTTGCAAAAGGCAAGGAATGACTAACGAAGATTGCTTACCACGGAAGAATAAGAGGAGACCAATCATCGACAGAAAAAGAGAACAAAAAACGAGCCGAGCTGTAGCTGATAACAAAATGAAAGAAAAACGCGACAACAAGAAACACTTGAACAAGATAATGATCGAAGTACGGGAGCAAGTAGGATAACAATCCGACGCCAGGTACTCAGTGTAGGTGGATTATATAGTGAGTGTAATCAGTGAGTGAATGGGAATCCGGTGCGGGGCTGGTGGGCGCGTCTCGCAGCAGCTGACGGCATGGCGCGAGACGATCGCTGGAGGAACGCCCACACAGCTGAAAAAACAAAAACACACGCGGCATGACAGGCACGGATCATGACAGTGAAATGAAAGGAGGCATTCTTCATTTATTTATTTATTCATTCATTCATTCATAACTGACAGACTCGCGCTCCGCTCGTGCCCGGGCGGAAGAGGTGCTCCTCTTCGGCTTAATTGTCACGCACGCCGGACTTGCTCCCCCGAAGCGTGTCTCCGTTCGGTTGAACTCGGTTTCATTTCGCCCCGCTCGTGCCCCGGGCGGAAGGTGCTCCTCTTCGGCTTAACTGCCACGCACGCCGGCCGGAGCTCTGGTACGGTCCGAACCGCGCGAAACGTCGCCCCCGATCGTGCCCGGGGGAACTTGCTCTTCTTCGTCCACTCTCCTCTTCGCCCACGCTCTTCTTCGGCGCACGCTCGGCGAAACTACAATGCCCGCGCGGAGCGGAGCGAATGGAGAGCCCCGATCGTGCCTGGGCAAAAAAGCTTTTAATTTTTGAATATTTTTTTTAGACCCGCGAAGCACTGAACCCGCGAAAGGTGAACCGCGAAGTAGCGGGGTTTCACTGTACTTTGTTTTTAGTGGAATCATTATTGCCATATTTAATTGGCCTGGTTTTGACTTGAGTGCGATGCCAAGGGTCGAACACGACTAACACTTTGTTTTTGACTCAGCAATGAAGGTAATGATGCTCTTTCTGCATTGGCTTGCTTTCTATTCATCAGAATTTGTCATCAATCCCAATGGGAAGTCTGAAGTTTGCATCTTACATGAATATATGCAGCGTGTCCTTAAGGTTCGGCCTGTTTACAACTTCTTTGAATGTGGTAAGTTTTGTCTTGAGATAAATAGATTTGAAAGCCCCCTGACACTCTAAGGTTGAAGTATACAGCCTCTTCAGTCAATGAGCTTTGTTTTTGTCCCCTGCAGAGAACCCAAGTGAACCTTTTGGCGCATGCGTCATTATAGACGGAGTCACCTACGGCACAGGGACTGCAAGTAGTAAAAAACTTGCCAAGAATAAAGCTGGTAATCTAACTGGACACTTTGTGGGATGGTGCATATCATAATACCATATAAAATAGGGATGTAACGATAAGAGCAATATTAAAATTGCCCCTTTATTTGTCGGCATATAATGAGGTTAAAAGCAGCACTGTTTTGTCACAAAACCTGACGTTTTGCCTGCTTCAGTCGAACACAGCATTGTGAATTACATAGTCTGAGATACTTTGCGCTGCTGAGCCAATTAAACTGACCAATCCTATACCTGTCACTGTTGTGACAATATTGTGCTTTTTTTTTTTCTTTCAATATGTGATTTTGTTTTTCACTATTGTGTTTTTATATTGTTTATTTCCATCGCCAAACTCCGCTCAATATCATGATCGTTTTCGTATCTTGCTGTTTGAATTTCATTACATCCCTAATATAAAGTGGTGTCTGTGTAGTGGGATTGATTAAATGTTGCTTTGATCATCTTACTCTGACAATTTTCTGCATACGGCAGCAAGAGCCATACTGGAAATCCTTATACCGGACTTTGTGAAGCAGACTTCAGAGGAAAAGCCTATTGAGGCAGACGAACTTGAGGTACAATAAAATTCTTACTGAAGAACAATATTTGAGTGAGCAAGCATCATACGTCTCCTCGTCTGTGTAAAGGTGAATGTCTGTAATCACAAAGGACAACAGCAGTAATGTTGAGAGTTTTACCCCCACAGTATTTTAACCATATCAGTATAGAAGACTCAAGAGTGTATGAGCTGACCAACAAAGCCGGGCTTCTTTCACCGTATCAGATTCTTCATGAGTGCCTTAAAAGGTCAGTGGAAAATATTGCTCCCTCACCAGCAGTTGCGTCAATAGTTTAGAAACAAAAGTCAAATCAATTCATTATTAAGCCTTATTTCTAGGCCCATAAGCCAAATACACATCACATAGGAATTGTTCTGAAAATACTGTACATGTTGTTTTTGCATGACCAATACTCAAGTGTTTTATCCCCATACCCATGAAAATGTACCTGAATTTCTTGGGACAACATAGTCGAGAGGTTTAGCCCATCAAAAGGAGGACAAGATCCAAGATGGCCCATTTTTCCCTAACAAGCTCAGTTTATATATTTTTTGTTCAGGAAACTGAAATTGGTTGTAATTTACTTTATTCATTTTGGAGAAAATTGGAAAAAAGTGACTACTTGGAAAAACGCCTATTATTAAAGAGAATTATGGCCACATTGTTTTCAAATTGAGATTTTCAGCCTTCTGCGTTGCTCATCCCCAGGTAGGTGGTGGGAACGCTACCAATTATCACAACATTCTGTTTCATTGTTCTTGCAGCCACAGATTCTACTTCTTCTGGTTGTTAGTACAACCGCGAACAATTTAGCAAGTTCCCAAGTTGTGTTGTGTGAACAAGTTAAGATGGTGGCTGATCATTGTTTCAGAAAGGAAACTTTTGGATAAAAAAAAAAAAAAAAAAGTTCAAATAAACCATTTCGGGAAACTAAAGATGCTCACTGCGACTTCCGATGTCTCATAGAAAGTCGCGACTACAATGGTTTTGACATCAGAACCCCAAGGATTAAGGTGGATAGAACATAATGAAATCAAATTAGTTGGCCTTTTAATACATATCTGCCATTTGCTTCCAACTAACCTTGGCATGCAATTTTCTTTGCACATTATTAACTATTCTTGTAATTCTGCTACCTCTAGAAACCACGGGATGGGAGACACTAGCATAAAATTTGAGGTGATACCAGGGAAGAATCAGAAGAGTGAATATGTGATGACTTGTGGGAAGCATACTGTGCGTGGTTGGTGTAAGTGGTTTCCTTTTTTTCCACATTTTTTTGGTCGCTAGTGCACACTTGGAGTCATTTGAAGATAAATTTTCTGTGATGTTGAATTTGAATTATTGCCAAATGTGCATGTTGGATGATAATAATGTGACTTGGATTGACTCCTGACTCTAAAGTGTTTTTTTAATCCATTCAACCAGGCAAGAACAAGAGAGTTGGCAAACAGTTAGCATCTCAGAAGATTTTGCAAATGCTTCATCCCCATGTGAAGAATTGGGGCTCACTGCTGCGAATGTATGGCAGAGAGAGTAACAAGATGGTCAAGAAGGTAGGTTTTAGTTTTCATGTTCTAATGACTGAGTCCATTGTTTTTCAGAGCTGAATCTCACAATCCATTTGAGGGTAAGGATTAGAAGGTCACTCGGATCAAAGAAGCACATGGCCGCCAACCACATTTATGTACTAGGTGAGGTTGCGGTGTAAATGTTTGAATGACTTAGCTGTACCTGTTTTGTTATGTAGGAGAACTCAGACAAAAGTGTGATCGAGCTGCAGCAGTTTGCCAAAAAGAATAAACCAAACCTTCATATCTTGAATAAACTGCAAGAAGAGATGAGGAAACTGGCTGCACAAAGAGTAAGTAGTTCAATTGTTTAAATATTAACGTATCTTAAATCATCAAAGGCTGTCTTTGTAGATGCAATTTGCATACGCCACTGTATATTCCAAAGTCTCTTTTTACCTGTTCTGTCCCTTTTGGACAAAAATACACAAAATAATGAGCAAGTGACAAGCCACTTTGCTCACAACAGTCTGTACTATATTCACATTGAGTATTAATTATTGTAGCGCATCTTCAGATTGATGCGCAACTGAAGTTCATACACCATTGTTAAAATTCCAGGATATAAAATCCCTTTTGAAGAATCATTTCATAAACCTTTACTACTTTCAATGTGAAGGTTTGCGAGTGTTTGTTGTGCATGTAGCCAATGTTGGTTTTTCATCAGGGTTCCTAAAAGGCTGCGAAGTAAAAACCGTTTGGGTACATTTTTGCAACTTTCAACGATCCCTGATGAAAAAACATTTGCTCCATGCGTAAACTCTACCAAACCTTCGCCGCTCAGTGCGATACAGGCTTTAGGCATGAGTAGGTTCGAGAGGATTAAAATGAACTCATCAGAGGTACTGCCAGGGCTCGATATTTTGGAGACAGCGAGACCTGAATTAGTTGGTTTGGACATGTTCAGGGAGCGTAAACGACAATTCTGGTAGAAGGCCGAAAATGTCAGGAAAAGTTGACACCGAACATCTCAATTTGATTTGGAGTTAAATCAGGGTCAGTTACTTTAAATCTAAAATAGCAAGGTGTTATAAAGATGTGCACAGTTGAATTTTACCCATCTATTTTCTCTGAGTTGTGCAAATCACAATGGTGGAAAAGTTTTTTTTTTTGTTTGTTTGTTTTTTTTTTTTTTTTTTTTTTTTTTTTTTAATGATTTACCCTGATCTCATTGTTTTAAATCACAAAAAAACAGGATTTTCTAAGAGGTGTGTGTGTGAAGAATTTTAATATTCAGTTTTTATCACAAATACATATCAAACTGCATGAACACAGCACCGTCCTGCTTCGTTATGTGAAAGACGCCGCTGAATGAAGGCTATTCATTTACATGTTTTTGTTCACAAATTTTCGTGATACTCGTGCATGGATGGGGTGAATATGGCGCTAAAGGGCTTCTGCTGCTTTGTAATGTCAGTTCTTGATCCATTTCCGTTACTCAGAAGAATCAGAATAGTGCCCACAATCGTCACTGAATAAAAACTTAATAGCTGTATGTTTGTATTTATATAGGAGGAAACTAGGAAGAAACCCAAGATGACCATCATGGAATCTGCCCAGCCAGGAAGTGAACCTCTCTGCACTGTTGATGTTTAAACAAAAAGCTAGGCAGACGCCACACTCGCTTTCTTTCGGCACTGCAACGTCATCGCTATGTAGGATCACATTATGTCGTTGGAACTGCTTGCTTCTTTTGTCCGTTTGTAGTTAGATTGGCTGGTAGACATCAGGGTAGGACAAAGTGCACTAACAGACCATAGCGCAAATACTGTACCATCTACCTCTCTTGATGCATCCCAGCTCGGGTACAATGAGAAAGTCACCCAGTGTGCAGGAAAGATGGCATGTCGTAAACATAGTACAAATCCAATGCATGCACATCTGACTGCAAGAACCACTACCTACCATGGTTTTGTTTTAAAGTGTCTTAATAGCTGGATTTCAATACCAGCACCTGTGTTTTATTAGTGCGTAACATATTTGAAAGGGACTACTTGTATTTATACCATTGAATTGGGAAGCAAAATGACTTATAGCTTACTGGCTGGTGTTGTCTCGTGCAGAGGAGTACAAAATGATTTATGACAATTTTTTTTCAGAATTGACTTGGTTTGCATGCTTGGAAACGTGTTGTGAAGTGATGAGTTCTAGGAACAATTGTTATGCACTTGTGTCCTGTCCAACAGATTTATCGCCCTTTTAGCCCAACCTGTGGCCACAGTCATTTCTTTGATTCTTGACTTTACAATACTATGTGGGAACAAATTCCATGCACACCAATTAACATTTCATTAATTTTGCATTTTGGTGCCCTAAACCTAAATTCAATGGTCTACATGTTGCCTTAGCGAATCCATTTCACAAAGGGCTCTGAGTGTATTGATTGGACCTAAAACTTGGTCAGGGAATGAAAAGACCAAGTCCCCGCTAGAAATTAAAGCATTTACCTAGCAAATTAGTATTTTTAAAGATAAATATGTCCACAGCATGAATTATGTCTTAATGTACTTTGTATCGGTTTTACATGTATACCTTCCTTCTGACAGTTGACCGTGAGTTTGACCTTAAATACAATATATTGCGCAGAATGCAACCTTGAAAAATTTTGTTGGATGGCCGTCAAGTCATTTAGTCCAACACAAGCTTCTGAAACTGTATACCAAAGCCTAAAATCCACTCGTATGCATTTTATAGACTACCTAATGTTGCTGCAAACTCCAGTTAAGAGTAGTTGTAAAAGATAAAAAGACACGCTAAAATAGAACACTGATGTGCATTAAAGTATTTAACTTGTGACATGTTTCAGATAGGTGGCTGTTGTGCTTTTGGTAAATTTTAAGAATGTGCTTTTTTCTTCATTTTGTGCGTGTCATCGTTATGCTAAGTGTTTCAGTGTGACAATTGCTTTAATGTGTTATGCTCTTTTTGACTTGCACCAGTGACTTCTTTGGGATGATGTTGCCTACAGAATGAAGTACAGTATGTATTGTAACAGGAACTCCATGACTGGTGATGTTTGTTATGCAAAATAAAATGTATTGACTAATCTGTGTGTGCTATTCACGAGAAAGAATTATAACATACACATATGTCATAGATTTTAGTAGATTCTGAAGCAGTGTTTTGGAAATCAAAGTTTATTTCCAAAAGAAATAGGCAGCCTAACTTAAGGGGAAATGAGTGAAATTGCTGCATTTCAGATGAGAAGTACAAGGAGTACATATACAATAGAATTATGATCATGTCTCTTTAGACATGCATGTTTCAGCATTAACTTTGAAAAAGAACTTTGACATGAACATTAAGTTGCTTCCTGATTGTTGGTCTGCCGCTGGGAGTTGTAGTCCACTCTCTCAAAGAGCAGAACCATCTCAAAGTGTGCTGTCTGAGGAAACAAATCCACAGCCATGGCTCGCACAGGCTGGAATGGCGCTCCGTGAACTCTGTTGGAGGGTGCCCTGCACAGGCTACAGAACAGTTTTAGAAGCTGACCTGAAACATTTTTCAAAGTGGGATTTAAGTGTATGGAAAAACTCACTCAATGAAGTTATTCATGGCTGCCTTGGCGTTACACGCCACATAAATCAGCCTTTTTAGATGCTCAGCTCTCCTGATGGCAAGTATCACCTTGGAATCTTTGTAGTTAGGACAGCACAATCTTGTAAGTAAAACATCACATTAAGGCATATTAGGTTGGATAGACTTACGTAAGCCTGCCCTCGGTGGATCCACAATGGCTGTCATGTTGGGTGACACTTGAGCATTGAGAATATTGGGGAACAAATCTTCAGCTTTCCCGCAGTGAAACTCAACATTGCTGAGCCCTTGAGTTGAGAAAGATGAAAAGCCATGAGATCGTCACTGTACAAGTGAAGACGGGACAATAAGCAGCAGACACAATTTCATGTCCATTGCTCTTCCGTGAGGGCACTCACCGTTACATTTTGCATTAACTCGAGCATCCTCCACTGCCTCCTGGCAAAGTTCAATTCCAATTACTTTCTTGACCCGCTGCAGAGCCCCCACCCAAAAACACATCATTTATGTTTCTGGCATCACATCCAGCAATTTTGCAGTAGTTTGTGTATGTACAGTATGTATTGCCCTCAAGTCATGAGCTTTACACAGAAACAAAAAGTACGTCCCATTACCTTAGCCAGGGAAATACCAATAGTTCCTGTCCCACAGCACACATCCAGAAGTGTGCTGTCCTGATCCAGTTGCGCCCATTCCCCTACTGTGGAGTACAGAACCTCTGCTCCTGCTGTATTTACCTATCAGGATGCACAAAGAATATTAGTCGTCCAACGCATGCTTGTTAAACTAAAAAGAAATCACGCAATTGTGAAACCCAACACTGGGTATTGATGCTGAAAAGTTTCTTACCTGGAAGAAAGAATGAGGAGATATTCTGAATTTTAAACCGAGAAGTTCCTCATGGATGCAACCATCTCCTGCTACAAGCTCACAGGGCAAGTCTTCAATGTTTGGAGATTTTCTTCAGCCGCCAGGAGAAAATGTGTTTTTAAATTACAGTTACATTACTGTCATTGTATCACAGACACCTGCAATTTTCACAATGAATGCCCTTTATATTTTAGCCTGCATAATAAACATATTTTCCAATTCATCAGCTACATTGTAATTATATCCAGAAAAGTGACATGAAAATATTTGGCTTCTTATCAAAGTAGCACTTTTTTGCATCGCCCCCTCACTTCAATGTTTAAGATCATGAAATGTGTAAATATCAGACAAAGATAACCCAAGTAGAATACCGTTTTTGTATGATTTCAGTCAGGGAAAAAAAAAAATCGACATAGCACTGATATCCTCCTAAACCTAATTGGTTGGCCCACCCTCAGCAGCCAAAAGCTGAAATCAAACGGGCAACGAAGAGATATTTTATACATGTATTTTCCTTACAGAATTGCTTCAATTCAGCCACACAGGAGCATTTTTAAAGATTATGCCTCAGCACTTGACTTGGAATGCAGGAACCAAATGTGCTTCACACACTGATGGCCACTACTTTTTCACACAGGGTCAAGAAGCTTGGAATATTTTTCCCCCTAATAAATCTGCATTTAATTATTTTATATTGTGTTATCTTTACATCTGTTTGATGACCATAAACATTACATTGGGGAAAGTGCAAAACAATTTTTGAAGGGGCCATATAAAGGTCTTTCTTGGCACTGTATTAAAGATCCTGCCATCACAAACAATCTGAATTTTGAATAACACTGTTTTCCTAACCCCAAAACATCATTCATTTAATTCTATACCCACCGACTTTTCTCCTCACCTTTGGCCCTCTCTGACAAAGTAAATAGAAGTGATGCCGCTGTCTTTGCCCTCTTCCTCCCAAAAGTACTTTTTCATGGAGCTCTTTAATGCATCAAGTTCTGTTTCTTCAAGTTTCTAGAGAATTGTTGAATATGCAATTAGAAACACAACCTTTACTTAGAAAAAATTAAATAAATGTGAGTGCCTATTTTATGAACACAACTCTGTGCATTACCTGCGGGTTGAAGAATACTATAGCCATAGTTTGCTTGGTCCTGGTTGTACGAACGGTCAGCTGCTTCCAGTGTCCTTCATAAGTTTCGGGACTGTACACGGAGTAAGGTGTTGACCTATGCAATCAGTTAACAGTACGGCAAAGGGAATCAAGTACAAATTAGGAAATGGGAACATTACCAATTTCACCGTTAGATTAAGCATGCGCTCATTTATCCATATGCATTTATACTTCTCACATATCAATCTGGACTGAGTAGATTTGTTTTTAATTAAATTAACATGTTGGCGTGTATCCCAATCGGAACCAGATTGCATGCTTGACAGCAATCAAAATTTAACACGGAACATTTCATTGAACACAAAAGCTCTGAAATGTATTCTTCTTTCTTGTCATCTTTTGTACTCATGTGGGACTTTGTTTTGGTCTTCTGAATGAAGAGATCCTAGATAAAACTACCTCATATTTACAATTAAAATTCAAAATTTCTCTGTTCCTTGTATCACAGACAAAATTAGGTCTTAGCCTTCTAAAAGTTTATTTTTATTGTTTAAGAATTATTTGAGTTTAACTTTGAACTTAACTACTGGACTAAAACAAGATTTCTATAAATATTAAGGCAAACCTACATTTTATTTTATGATTTATTTATATGCACACACCTGATGAATTTTTGAAAGTCATGGACAACTTTCTTGGCCTCGGCTGAGACATGGCACACCTCCTCTGGCCCCACCACAGCACAGGAGCCTCCTTTATATTTCCCCAAGCGGAAGCCCACTGTCTTATCCTCCCCATCCGCGCCCATTGAGATGAGGAATTCACACTTGTTTCTGTACTCCATCTGCCAGCGTACACAAGGGTTGGACACAATTGCATTTGAATATGGAATACTTAAGCCTTAACTTGGCCACAAAAATATCATTACACAACTACAGACAGTATATTTTATGGACAAAGAGAGGGTATTCAACTTTGCTGCTTTAATAAATACTACCAAAGACTGTAACTTAGCTCTATTCTAGAAATCCCACAACATCCAGGTATATTGTTCTAACACCAACCTGTTTAGGGGATGGACGAATTGCTTCTAGGGGACAGCACATTCTGTTGTGTTTTCCTTTCACGTCAAATAGCCATGGCATGGCTTTGTTGGTGCTTGCAATCTCTCTAATGGGGAAACAACATGGAATTCAGCATGAAAAATGAGAATTAAAAGGAGTTCTGCTTTTCTGAGGTTGCCATGGAAATAGACGACTTGCGCTCACTTAGCCAGCCTCTGCAGAACCGCTACCACATCTTGCTCCTTTCTCCTCAGCTGCTCCTCATAGGGAACATTCCACAGGGGGGTCACCACGTTGGCGATCTGCACACTCAGAGGCTCCTCCTCGTCGCCTTCTGCTCGCTTGGAAGGAGGCGGCCCTCCCGGACCTACGCCTTCATCCTGCTTCCTCTTCCTCTGAATGGGATCGGCTTTAGGCTTAGCCAGTCTGACGGTCAACACCTGGCCCTTCCACTGCATGCCGTGCACCATCTTCATGGCCTTGTCCCGTTCCACCTCATTCTTAAAGGTGACAAACGCAAACGTCTGCTTGCCAAACAGCTTGATCTTATGAGGATTGAGGCCGTGCTTGGCCAGGAACTTCTTCAGGTCATTGAAGCCGATGAATTTGGGCAGATTTCGGATCTCCACTTTGAAGATCTCAGATGTAAACAGGTCTTGCTTGATGTAGCCATAAATGCTTGACTCCGATGCCACCTCACTTTCTCCCGCAGTGCTGACTTGTTCTGTGGAGTCAGTGGGGAGGTCAGCAGAGTCCACTTCCTTGAGGAGGGCTGCTTCAGTCACAGAGCTGCTATTATGGTCTTCCATGTCACGGCTGCCGAGGAAAAAGTATTAACTAGTTTTAAGAATTGAAAACGCACAATAAACATATAGTGCCTATAGTGATTAAAAGATATTACGCAGTGTTAAATAATTTCATTGTTTACCCTTAATTTAACCCATAACTTATACATCTCAATTGGGGAAAATATTTTAGAGAAGTAAAAATGAAATTGGATTGTGCTTGCACAAGTGTACACACCCTGTTCGAACAGCTTTTCCATAGATTTGCTTGTACCAATCATACCTTTTAGAATTCTGGCCAAAAGGTTCATCCTTGGTTTCATCGGACCATAAAACATTTTCCACAGTTTGGGTTTAGCCACAGGTGCTTCTACTCAACCGGCAGGTAAACAAACTCCTTTACTTCTCTCTGCATGTATTTGGGAGATTTCTGGTGTGTTTTTGGAACATGTACTCATTGTTTGGATGCTTTTCTTCATAAGACAAACGACAAAGGTATATAAAAAAGATAAGAGATAATCGTGACGTTTACCATTAAGTACTAAGTACGAAAAATTCCTGCAGCTCCTTTAGTTTTGCTGTAGCGCTCAAGGTGGCTTCCCTGACCAGTTTTGTTCTGGTCATTTCAGCAATTTTGGAGGGACATCCAGTTCTTGATAAGGTATACATATTTTTTCCAATTGATAATAATTGTGCTCAGTTTCATTGTATATTAAAAAACCTTCTGTATCCTTCTGCTAATTATTTTGAACAATAAGATGTTTCTTTCTGTGAGATGTGACAACATAAATGCTTGGAGAAGCCTACTAGAACGTCTTATATTTATTTTGGGTAAATCAGAGGCACTTTACATGGAGGAAGGTGGTTGTTTAAAAATAGTTTGTTTATGTGATTTATGATTCAGAACACCAACACATCCCCAGTTAAGAGGGTGTGCAAACTTGTGAAAGCACAATAGCTAAAGTTGTTTAATTTTATTTAACAACTATAAAATATTTCATTTTGTTTCAACTGGTGAGTGCAAGTTATATGTCACACTAATGGTTCGTTTAGAATTAATATTGATCTCATTTACTTACAAATAAACACTGGGGGAATTTGTTTGTCAGAAAACGGAATTTTTCAATTCGAATGGAAAATCAACAACGGCTGAATTAAACAGAATATCAGCAAAGCTCGAACTACTTTATGCTAGCGCGAAACCAAAGGTACAAGTTTGAGAATATTTACAGCGGGGCCTTACCTTCTAGTGCTACTTTTAAACACACACTGACGCTTCAGGACGCTGCCATGTTGATAAAACCACGTGGCGCTGTGTGTGAACTTTGAACTTTCTTAAAGTGGTATTCAGTGGGACCCTTATAAAGATGGGAGGAATATGAAAAATGATCAGCCAAGTCTAGTGGTTTCCCTTTGAGAAGAATCCACATGAATAACACCAAACGTTCCTTGCAAAAGCATGCAGTGTTTCTATTTAACTTTATTACAACGAGGCGAAATTGAAATCATTGAAATTAAATAAATGCGACGATACATTTAATACACCTCAAACAGATTACATTCATCCAACTGAAATTATCCACCCTGCAGCACAAGTAAAAAGCCACTAACGGCGTTGCCATTATTTACCGAAGAATATGCAATATTTTGTTTGTTGGTAATGTACAGGACAGGAGTTCCCGGCTATGTACGATGCAGTCCAATGATGATGACGTGGTGGCCAAATTCGGCGCGCGAAACCTGCAACAGGAAGTGAGAGAAGCTGAGTGAAGCGGCGGCCAGATTGGAATTTGATTCTTCAAGTTAACTTCAAAATCTGCAAACATCTACAATATTATGGCTGACCCAAAGGTGAGGACACGATTAGTAGCTCACCGAAAGTGTCCCGTTTGCTTAAAAATTAGAATTTGCGGCATAAACCCACAATGGCCGCTTCACAATTAGCCGAAGTTTGAAAGGTATCAAACTAACGACAATGAGTTGGCGATGCTACAAAAGCTAATTGCCGGCGTCCTTCCCTCTGATTTTAGAAAGAATCATATACGAGACTTAACATTTTCCACGCGTAACACTTGACTCGACTTTCAAGCTTTTTTCTGAAGGTTTTTGTGAGTGCGCCGAAATGTGCAGCAGCCGGTG
Organism: Idiotropiscis lumnitzeri; assembly: GCF_059441095.1. Lineage (NCBI taxonomy): Eukaryota > Metazoa > Chordata > Actinopteri > Syngnathiformes > Syngnathidae > Idiotropiscis > Idiotropiscis lumnitzeri. Next base: position 40,176,768 of record NC_142391.1, on the reverse strand, counting down.
AGCACGTCGCCGCTAACTGCCCAATCTCATTAGCGTATTCGGATGCTAATGGCTAGATGCTAGTTCTAAACTCCTCTCTTAATGTTGACAAGATCATCACACGTCTTTGTGTGCGTTATTGGTCAGCGGTAGAGCCAACTATCTGCGCGTTGTGCGAACTGGCGTTAGTTCGGTTTCCTTGCCTTTGTTCGCCATGCACAACAGTTGCTAACTACTACCTAGCTCATGTTAGCATGTGTCAGCGTGTTTTACACAAAACCTCGTAGATTACGAAATCACGTGTCAACAAATAGACTGGCGAAAGACGTCCACGCCATGCATTTTGCTGGTTAAGGTGTTTTATTATGGCGCGTCTCGAATGCACATTTGCTCCACAGTGGCGTCCTCACCGAAGGCCTCCCTGCTGGACTGGCTAACTTTTGAGCGTGTTCTTGCTGGCACGAAGTTAACAATATGAACAATCAAAGAAAACGAATTTACCTTAGAATGAGCTTGATTTGTATTCCCGCTGAATAGCGTGTACTTTTTGTAGTCATTTCTTTCATTATATATGTTAGTTTGCCTGCCGCTCCTGAGTTGTTGCCAGTTTTATACGTGTTTTTAGTGCGTTATTAGCTGCTGACTTGCCCAATATGACCACTGTATTCATATATATCCTCAAATCCCAGTATCTAAATGAGCATCAAAGTCCACCATTGATCACAAAAGGGAACAGCTGTCATCAGAAATATCCCATCCTTTTTCTGTGACCAATCAGGACCAAGAAGAGCATGAAACCACTGCAGAAGTTGCAGAAGACTCCAATCATGACCCTCAGTTTGAACCAATTGTGAACCTTCCTGAGCAGGAGGTGAAAACTTTAGAAGAAGATGAAGAGGAACTTTTCAAAATGTAAGTGGCCAGACTTGTCTGGTTATCGCCTCTCATATGTTGCATTTTGTCATTAGTGTGGGCGTCCTTGATTTTTGCAGGCGAGCTAAACTCTACCGGTTTGCCTCTGAAATCGACCCGCCTGAGTGGAAAGAGAGAGGCACTGGTGATGTCAAGCTGCTCAAGCACAAAGACAAGGGCACAATCCGCCTCCTAATGAGGAGAGATCGTACTTTGAAGCTTTGTGCTAATCATCAGAGTAAGTCAAGTGGCTGCATGAGCCTCATTTTAATATTTTTTTTTCCAAATGACAATTAAGGTGTTTAAAGCAGCTTTGTCTTGCATGTGATGATTTTGCAACACACATGCACAGGCATCTACAGCGCCAACAATACATCACTTGCTATAAAAATATATTGTCTATTCAGATAAGCATGCATGATTTTACTTGAGTGGTGCAAGGCAAATTAATGTTTGCGTGTGAAGCTAATTGTGCAGAAAGCAGTAGAGTGGCTAACAGAAGTTGATCAATTATTACAACTAGAAATTGGCCAATATTAGATTTTGACGGTATAACTGTCAGCAAAATATCAGTGTTAAAAAAATATTTTCCCATAAACAATCCCCGCCTAAAAAACTGCCCGATGGAAACCATCTTTTATATATAAACAAAATATTGAATATTTACATTAAGCAACATCATGTGAAGTTACCATAATTGAATAAATAACATTCTTCAATTTTAATTCTAAGTTGCAGTGTCCTGTCAATGGTGAGCTATTTTTACAACAAACCTGTGGGCTGCTCATGTTGTCCTTAAAGCTAATATGATAACCCACATTAATCAACATTAAGTTATTTGCTCTCCGCAAGCAGCCAATCGTTGCCGCATGACTGCCTGCTTTGGATTCCTCTCTAAAAAGAAAACTAAAGCTCGTTATTGGTGCCAGCCAAATTTACTGGTAATTGAAACTTTGTCTTTATGAAACTATTGTAGACGAGTAATCGACCCATGCCTAATTACAATGTTGATTATGAGTAAATCTGTGGGGCTAATTAGAATGCAGCTGTTTTGCCACCGTACGCCATCCTGTGTCCAATACTTGTTCGTGTGGTTGCCCCTCTTGTGAATACCAGTTGTACCGATGATGGAGCTGAAGCCCAACGCGGGCAGCGACAGAGCTTGGGTGTGGAACACACTAGCTGATTACGCCGATGAAGAACCCAAACCCGAACTTCTGGCCATACGCTTTTTAAATGCAGAAAGTAAGCCCTTCTCTGTCCAAAATTGTGTCTGCTTTTCATTCCTCAACTGAGTTGCAACCTTCAGAAGTTAGTTTTGGTCAATGCAATATGATGTGAAGTTGTGAACAAAATAGCACAGCGTGGAAATGCGGACAAGCTCTATTCTCTCTGCAGATGCTCAGAAGTTCAAAGTGAAGTTTGATGAGTGCAAAGATGTGGTCAGAAACAAACTACAGGGATCAGGTATGTAAGACATGAAGTGTTGGATTGTTTATAGGAGTAACATTGTGCCGTTTGTAAAAGTGGGATGTCCGACTCGCATTCTAGGTAGGTTTATTTTCATTCTTTACAGCAGACACACTCTGTTCTTTGCTGCACACTCCAGCTCAGGACTTTTTCCGTCTGCTACATGAATGTGCCGAATGGAATACATGACTGGGTTGTGTCAAATCCTGTCTCACTTTATTCTGCTACACTAACACACAACACACTTGAACAGTCTCCTTTACAAAGACCGCAAATGGGCTTAAATTTGAAATGTTGAAGCAGTGTGTCCGTGTGTGCGCGCGGCATGCATTCAAACTTGACTTTTTGATTCTATTTCTCTGTTTTCACCACAGACAAGGCTGATAGTGCAATCAAAGTGGCGGAGAAACTGCAGGAGCTCTCAGTAAAAGACAAAAAGGAAGGTGAAAAGGAGACTGAGAAGAAAGAAGAGGAAACAAAGCAGGTGACGGCAGAGGAAAAGAATTGAGAAACAAGAACTTTCTATACTGGTCTTCAAATGATCTGTTTTCCTCTTTTTCTACAATAGACTAAATGAACTGAATTTGGACACTTGCCATTAGTTGTTTTTTTGTTTTTCTTGTTTTTTTTTGTTTGTTTTTTTTAATGGTCCATTTTGCCTCACAAGCTCTTGATACCACTTTGAGAACCCAACAACCAAAATATTGAAAGTATGATCATGAAGCTCTTACCCCTCCCCGTCTAAACACCATTGGAATGCCACCCTTTGCAATTCGCATAAACAATTTAATGTTACTTGTGACAAAGTGTGAAGAGGCTTGTGATAGAGATGATTCCCACATTGGGGTATTTAGTTTTTGTTTTGTTTTTATATATTATTTTTGTAGGAAGAGGATACTGTAGCCTGCTTGTTAGCACCGCAGGGTCATGGACCCGCCGTCATGGAAAGAGCATTTTCTGTTACATCCCATGATGCATTTCATCTGGCCTTCTTGCCCTGTTCATGCCTCTGCTGTTCCCGCCATCAAGCAAATCAGTTTCTTGTCAGTGCAGATGTAAAAGTAGTTGTTTTTTTTTTTGCCAGGTCCATTGTGTCATCACATCTGTGTGGGGGGTCAGTAAGCAAGAAGTTCACACTGCAGCTTAGAACCATCAGATGCACTTAGCCTGAATTTCATTTTGTTTAAAACATCTAAAAATTAATCAGTCCAAAGTCAACATTTAACCACTTTGCTATAACGCCACTTCAAATGAAGTTTGTCATCACTAGGCATTTTCTTGGTTAACATTCCCTGCTTCTAAGCATGTGAAATCTGTCCCCAGCCATGTTGCTCGCCTCCATTCTTCTCACCAACAGTTTCTGAACCTCAAAAATGCATCCAAGTGCCAGTGCATCTGTAAATACCTGTACATGGATGAAATGTTGCTTCTCATTTGCACTCAAAATGATTGGAAATGTTTCCTCCACCTTTGAATTAAACACTATCAACCACTTTTGCATTCACTTAAGCATCCTCATAATAATGTGGACCTTGATGTGTTCATGCATTCTGATTTTTCCTACAATTTTGTTAGTATTGCACGGGAAAAGAATGAACACATTTTTTCACAGTATAATTTGCTCAAATTACACTTTATTGACTGCTCAGGTTTCTTCACAAAAATAACATCCATAGCTTTGTCTATAATTTAATACAATGAACTCTATATTGAAGTGTTTGACACGTAAATCTCATTGTTGACTTCAGGCAACATTTTCGGACCTGGAGTAATGAAGTGCGTTCTCTGAAATACAGTTGGGCGAATGGCAGTATCGAGGAATGACACCAGTTGTGTAATGGCCAAACTGGTTTGGAAGTCCTAATGAGTTCTTTAAACATATTTAATGTTACCACTCTGTAGATAATCTGTTAACTCCCCTCTGACAATTTACAGAATGAATTCAATTTGACAGTAAACGTATTAATTTCACAGAAAATGCAATGTGGCATCACTGCCTGTTGTGGCCTTCAATCACTTTAAGGCAACAGTGGCTGAGTCTAAACAAACCAAATAAGTCTTTCATATTTAACCACGTTTTTTTTCCCCAAAGCGTCTAACGGCAGATTGTGTTTAACACTTTGCTATTCCAGACAGCTATTGCATGTGTAGAGAACATTACTGGCCTAAATACTTTTTAAGAACAATAAAATTGTAAGACATGGGCTAAGAGACCACTGATGCCATTCTAATCCAATGTGGTCAGTGATTTGCAAGAACTGAATGGTTAATATTTTTTTATTTTCTTCTATTCATCTTTTAAAACCATGTTCCACGTGAGTGGGACAATTTGGAATTTTTATTTTTTTTAGGAATTAAAAAAAACTGATATTGTGTTATTATTGAGCCTGTTTACTGTCAGTGCATCCAACTCCAGAAGGTTTTTTATTTTTATTTTTTTCCGGAATGATCCAGTGTTGACCTAAATGACTGATGATGAAAAAATAGAGTGCACCTGCATTCTAGACTCAGTAAAATGCACCTGCTCTGTGACGGTATCAGAGGTCTGTTACAAAAATATTGGGACGTAAACCGCCTCCCCAAGACTATGGAACACACCAGGAAGATCAGGGATAAAGTTTTGGAGAAATGTATAGCAGGATTAGGTTATAAAAATGTCTCAAGCTTTAAACATCTCTCAGGGCACTTTTCAAGCAATCGTCTTGAAATGGGAAGCACAGGAGACCACTGCAAACGTATGTCCCTCGAAGCCAGCGGTGCCCAAGTCTGGTCCTTAGGAGCCCCTATCAGCCTCATTTACATGCTGAGCTTATCAGGAAGCTTTGGAAAAGCCTGATAACCATCTCGGGGCGGGTTCTCAGGGACCGGGTGTGGGCACTCCTGCTTTTCATTTTCAGCCCAAACAAGGACACCACTGATCAGAAATGCAGCCAAGTGGCCCATGATCAATGGATGAACTGTATAGAGCCACAACTAAGGTGGGGGAAATCTGTCCGTAGGACGACTTATCTTATCTGTCACACACTGCACAAATCTGGCCTTCATGGAAGAGTGGTAAAAAGAAATCAATTTCTCAAAGACAACCATTAAAATCTGAGTTTTCAAGCCAACTAGGTGACAGAATAAACTGGAAGGAAGTGCTCTCATCAGATGAGACCAAAATGAAACTTTGATTTTTCAATCTTTGGGGGTGAATATTTTCACACACCATACTCTTCAGTTTATTTGATTAAAAAAAAGTTTTAAATATATACATTTTGTTTCACTTCATGATTGTGTCACATGTAGTGTTGATTCTTCACCACAAAGCCTGAAATGTTGCAAAAGGTCAAAGTTCATGGGGCGCTAATACTTTTGCAAAGGCATTGGCATGGCAAAAAAAGGAGACATTTTCTTTCTTTACATTGGCATTGGTGGTGGTCAGTTCCCTCAATGAGCCCTTCTGCCTCAATTTTGAAAAATTATCACAAGAAATATTTGAACTAAGCCAGGCATACAATCTACAAAATAAAAAAATGTGAAATGTTTTTTTTTTTTTTAAGTTACTGAAGAAAAAAAAAAGGAAGGGCATATTTTGCTGGCTACTAGCCTGTCACTAAGCTTTTCTCATTCTTATGAATCTATTTTAAGCAAACACTTACCCAGACAACTAATATTATTAAAACGAGTTTGATGGTCAAATTTCGGGTTTTGAAACATGTCAAGTATGAGGTAATCTGAAGCCCGCACCTTCCTGGGTCCAAGAGAAGATGCTCCGAGTATTTGTCTTTAACACCTCTATGTCACTGATGGAGACACTGGATCAATTTAAACCTCTGCCTGTTCTGTCCATTCTTAGAAAAAATATATAATACATTGGAAGTGGAACAAAGGCGCAGGTCTCCTTTAAGTGGCCTGGTATTTTGAAGCACCATGTATGATTCTTGCGCTGAAGTTGTTCATGTTTTTTTTTTTTTTTTTCTTCAGTGATGTTTTGTTCTGGCTGAAGCACTAGCTGGAGTAAAAATGTGTATGGAATAAGGACATTTGGACCAGGGCACATAACTATAGCTATGATAATACAATCTTTTGGTCCAATCAAATGACCAATATATGGGGAAAAACGGGGGGGACACCCCTCACCCATAGAGAGGATCCAATGATAATTGGACTCAACACACAATCAGACCGATCCTGTGATTTAACAATAACATAACTGCTTCTGTATTCTACAGTTCACCAAGAAAAAAAAATAAAACGTTGTCTCAGAAGGTGGATTCGGCGTCCCTGCTCACACCGAAATCTCATAGGTGGTACCTCCCACCCCAGTCACCTTTTTGACGTTACCATGACGATTGGGACTGGCTGTGACACCCTTGGCACTCGGGTGGCAATCCATCTGGCCATTAACTTTCATGGCCTCTCTGAATAGAAACAGAAAAGCAACAAAGGGGTTCAACTCACAGATACTGAGATTCTACACAAATAAAAGGTCTATGGACAGCGAAGAAGAAGAGATGAAGGGTCGGAGCAACATGCCACAGTTGTCCAGATGGAACGGTCATTTGGATGCAAGGGTGTTGGAAATGACTGATGATGTGAAATGAGTATGTAAAAGCATGCAAAAAGAAGGAGGAATGGAAAGTCGCACAACTTTATTAATCTGACAGTCAGAGAAGAATACAAAACTTTTTTTTCTAAGGCAAAAAAAAAAAAAATCCATTCATGGAACACACTTAAGAATTCAGATGGAACTTAATGATAAATAAACAGTAGGACAAACACTGTATGCTTCATGTTACATGCTAGAAAGAGGTACAGACTAGGGCTCATTAAATCAATGGGAGCAGGGCTCAGGAGCGGATAGTTGTGTAGGTCTCCTGACAGACCCACCGCCAGCCGCCTCGAACACCCCCCCCATTTAGGGCATGCACGCAGTAGTACCAGAGGGCTAGGATTCATACCTTGCCCCACCCAAGCGAGGTGAGTTCATTCTCTCCTGAGCACTCATGTATGAGAGTTTCTGGTGGGAGTAGGAGGGCGATCGGGGCATGGCAGGGGAGTGGGGGTGGTGGGCCGGGGAGCGGTAAAGGCCCTCAGGGCCTGAGACCCTTCCGTGGTTGTTGTTGGTGCTAATGTGGTCTGTGTGTAAAGAGCTGGATGAAGTCCTGGGTGCTCGGCCCAAAGTGGAGCCAACCTGACACAATACAGGGGTTCGCTGGCCGTAGCTTAATCCAACCCCCATCAGATTGTCCCTGGAGCCTCCATAGGCCGGAGGTGTTGGGCCTCTGGACCCGGCACAGCGAGCCCCATCTGGATAGCAGGGGTTGGGAGGGAGGCCATATCCCCCCGAGCCCTCAAACACACCCGAGTCCTGGGCATAGATATGTGTCTGAGAATGCCCATGTAGAATGTGTCGCTTCTCTCTCGCCTCCATTTCCTTACGCTCTTGGATGGAGGCCATGATTGTTTGGGAGAGGTTGTCGTAGCGCACTGGGGACGGGTCCCTGTCCCGTAGGTGAGGGGAGTGACGGCCCACCCCCCGAGATGACATAACTGGACTGTAAGTGGCGCCGACCTGTTGTCGCTGCATCTCAGGCTCCCGCATGTGGCACATTTTGGTGGGCAGGTAGGGCGAGTGGAACCCCACTGGAGGTATACCACGGTGGGCCAAGCACTCACTGGCAGTGGGTGGGGTGCTACTGGGGTTCAGCAGGCTGTCATACGATAGGCTTCCGTTTCGGTTGGAGAGCGTGTTGGGGGAGAAGACGTTCTTATAGGGCGAAGAAGTGACCGTCTGGGGCTGCAGACCAACGAGCTGACCCTTCTCTGATCGCTGGTGCGCCTGCTTCAGGCTAAGAGTCCGAGAGTTGACTGGGTCGGAATCCAGTTGAAAAGGCGAGGACTTGAAAGTGCGGTGAAGGGGAGCATTGGTGTACTCTGGCAGATCTAAGTTTGGCTCAGATCGATAGTCGTGGCCAGGAACACCCTCTTCCAAAATGGCTGAGGAATTTTGGTCATCGGGCATGACAATCTGACAAGAAAACAGAAGACATGAAGAGTAGTAAGCTTTTTTCTAGATCAAAGACAACAAGAGCTTCATCATTTTACCTTGTCCCCTGCAGTATGATAGTGGACTTTCGGCATGGTGCCAAAGGACGGTCTGAATTTGTACATCGCCGGAGTGGAGGGGTGGGTCTTACCAGACAGAGAGCTTTCTATATTATAATAAAGACGGAGAGAAAAGCAAATATACAGTCGGTGCAAATTACCAAGGTGATATCAGACACTTCAGCATTGATAGACAATTGGTTATTATGTACAGTATACACTTATAGTTGCATTATTTAAACTAGAAAAGTGTGTAAAGTTTGCACAGGACCACATACATTCATTTATTTTTTTATTCCAGTTTTCATTACCTGCGCAATTTTTCTGTTTTAATGTAGAATTTGCACCAGATTGAGTGCTATTTCCACAAAAACACAATTCTAATTATACTGCCCAAGACATTGTGTAAAATGTGCATTTGAACAGAATACAATGATGTGAAAATAATTTTTAACCACATATGCAATTGAATACACTGAATAGAAAGATATGTTAAAATTGATGAAAGTTATTTATTTTGCAAATATTCACCCATTTTGAATTTGATGCCTGCAGCATGTTCCAAAAAAAGCTGCGGCAGGAGCAACAAAAGACTGGAAAAAAAATAAGTTAATATAAAAATTAGGGCTGTCATAAATTAAAGCAATAACTCAGGATATTAATTTACTTTTTTTTTTTAACTCAGTTAAATAGTTTAACTCTGTTCACTCAGGTTTGATTTACTTAAAAAATAACTTGCATACTTTTCAAATATTGTACCATATTATCTGTACATCTTGAGCACATCATCTCAGAACAAAGCATCCAGTTCAAGTTAACACTCGGCCTGGCAAACCAACACTGCTGGTGTTTGCGGGCAGTTTGGAGAAAGGGAGAAAAGAAAAATGCCTGTAAAGATGTCTCCGTTTAGATTGTATTCAAGAATCAAAGAAAGCTATTAGGATGGTCTTTGAATTAAATATACTTCATATTTGGTGATTTTGCATTAATTCCTAAATATTATTCAAGTAAATATCTGTTCCAAGCTTCACAACAAATAGTAGTTGAAAAATGTGATTAATCACAATTAATCATTGATTTTTTTTTGTGATTAATTAGTTTAAAAAAATCTAATCACTTGACAGCACTAATAAAAATATAAGATTGGTTAGAAAAGGAGCATCCCTGCAAGGATTCACCACTTTGTAACCAACTGAGTGAGCGAATAATTCATCAGTTTAAGAATGTTTCAATTTCGTTGTCAAAGTCGTTGGTATGCATTTGAAGATGTGCTGCAGTACACGAAACCACCAGCAGGTGACAATGTTGCTCCTCGGGATAGGGCTAACTGTTCACTCCCTGACATAATGCACCAAGACACAAGGTCTCTGGAGGGAACCAACCAAGTGGATGTGAGCGGTACACCCGCGTGCGCGAGCTAACGCGATATTAATGACGATATTTCAAAGCAACACATCACAACTGTACTGAGACACGTGCATAAATAACGGAACAAGCACACAGGAGCAAACAGGCTGTGTTTTACACTCAACAGATATTTCATGAGGTACACCTGCACAATCTGTGATATGAGCTGCTTGAATATCGTCTTTACGAAGACTGTTGTGTTTACCGTAGTGTAAAATTGCACTGCACTATACAGACGTCTTTAGGTTACATTATATTGTACATCCTTCAGTGTAACTAGATGTCACAGTTGTGTGTCTGAATAGTAAATGACAGGCAGAGGAGCTGGAAGGAGGAATGAGATGTGTGGTTCGAGTGGTTCTTACCCTCGCTGGAGGTCAGATGATTTTTCAGCTGGTTGTATCTGTCAGCTTTCGGTGGCAATGGCGGCTGTGTTTCTTTTTCATCCAGGCCATCAAGGCTGCTTTTGGACTATGGGGATAAAAGCAGAGCATCAAGAACATCCTAAACAGGTGGCTGAACAGCAGGTGTGATAGATACCCGTGTGCGTAGGTGCAGTGCCTTAGGCGGATACTTTAGTGATGCCACAAGAAATTGTGATAGCTAGTCGACGTAATTGCAGTCGCAAGCATATCGCCGGAATCAAACCAACTAACATTTGCTATGTACAGTCACAGGTCATAGAAGTTAATTAGTATGTGGTGGAAATGTATAAAAATATCTAAAAAAAAAATGGAGAGAGAGGGAGAGAGAATTTTAAAAATAAAATAAAAATATATGAATGGTGTGCATTCTGTGAAATATCTCAAACACACTTGTACGTCCTTAAATTGTCATACTATGTAATAATTATTAATATATATATATATATTTTTTTTTATACAAAAAAGATTCAGTTGTGCCTGCCTACCCATTATGTCAAATTACACTATCAAGTGTGTTTTGTGAGCTGTGCAATTCCGAAAATCTGCCTGTGAGCAACCAAAATGGTACCCAACTCATTGTTGAACGCAGAGATCAGCGTGAAAGGAGGACAAGATCCAAGATGGCCCATTTTCCACAAACACGCCCAGTTTATATATTTTTTTTTGATCAGGATACTACGTCTTAATTTTGGAGAAATTAAAAAAAAAAGTGATGACGAGAAAACCGCCTACTTTTAATGAGAAATATGGCCATGGCCCGCTCTTCTCTCCCCATTAAAGGGACCAATTACAACTTCTCCTTTGGAAATCTTTGTACTTTCATTGCTTATAATGTCCCAAAACAGTGATCAATAGGCACCAAAATTTATGTGGACATCCCTACCTATGACCACGTCAACATATCAAAAGGATTAACCTCTCCGTGGCTGATTTAGAAGAGAATGAGGAACTGTAGAAGTGAGCAGAGCTACATCGATTATACTGTTAGGATGTGGCACACTGCTCCTTTGCTGATCATGGTGAGTACGCTCGGCATAAAAACACTCGTTGAGATATAGACTGAAGTGGGAATGACTAGACATGCACATTTATTTGGATGAGGATTTTTTTTTTTTTCAACTGAAAGCGATCTAACTACAACGCGCCTTCTTATTCTTTGGAACATAAGAGCATCGGACTACGTGTACGCCACTCAATGTTACGTTCCAAAAAACGTAAATCACTATATTGTCTCTTAGGGGGCGAACATTTTAGTACTGATGTCATATTTACATGCAAACCTATTGTGCCAATGTTAACGTCGATTAAGCGCCCCTTTAACTTCGAATAAGCAGTACCTCTTTGATTGTTCAGCAAAACTGATGATGCGGTGGGGGCGAGGGGGCATTCGTGTTTGCTGATCTATCTGCTGCATGCGCCATATGCACGGATACACGACGCTAATTGACGTGTGATTTGTCAGATCGGTGATGAAGCGATGCCTCCGGAATTGAAAATTCAATCGATTTTCAAATGGGGGCCCGCTCCTTTCTTCAGATAGTTGCAACCGCTAGCTCTGCTGTCGTCATGGTAATAAAAATTGAAAACCCTTCTCAGCATTGGTCCTGGAGTACAGGAGGACTGTGTAAACAGTGTCTCCTTGGCGATCAGTATAATAAAATCAAATAAAAAATATTTAATAACATTTAAGAAGTGGATGTTAAATGTTATTGACCTTATATTTTGACCCGAGGATGTCTTTTTTTAGGACATAAACTGTTTCAACCACCATTAAATGTCTTTGTCAAGTAATCGTTTTTGGGCATCAATAACTTGATTATATCTGTTGCCGTCGTGATTGCATTACAAGCAGTTCTTTGTACTAAAAAAAAATTTTAAAAAAAGCTTTGGATTTGAGTCGCAAAAAGCTCACCTTGGAGCTGATGATGGTGCCGTGGATGCCGTTGTCATTGACCTTGATGGTGATTTGCCTGTCTGATAGGTCGGGTCTGATGAACGGAGGTTGAATTTTGATGTGGGGCTTTTTTCGTGGGTCAAAAATGTACCTGCATAAGAAGAGATAACATGTACGATCACTGTGATATGTACCAAGAAGATTTGTGAAATTGCTACAAAAATGAAGGAGAGGAACAATTTATGTACTATGCCTATCCCAGCTGACTTTGGGCACACACACATTTGCATTCTGAGTTGGACCTGATGAGTGAAGCATTACACCGCCAGTGACCAATAATAATCCCGTGTACGCAAGAGCGTCTTACCTTGGCCCCAGAGGACTACATAAAACATACTCCACGTTTCCACAGCAACCTTTAGTGAAGGGATTTACTCCTCCACGAAACTTGCCCGTTACCTGAAGAACATAAGATCTTGTTTAGAGTTTCGACAGATGAGCACACACACGCATGCATGCACACACTCACGAAAACTGGACCGGAGGCAATATGCTTCAGCACAGAATGAGAATATGAATAAGATCATCACCACTCGTCCATCCCAAAATAAAAGCAGCCAGTTGCATATAAAACTTATTGCACATCTTTGCAATATGCATATTGCACGGGCCATTATTTGGATGAAGATATTTTTTCAAGACATTGTGCAGCCTTATCTCAGAGCTTTATTACTCTATCGTGGCTCCTCACTTGTTCATTTGTGGTCCGACCTCGCGCCACAAGCACCATGTGGAAACCCGTGAGACCCATGACGGGAATAAAGAAAAGTCCTGCGATACACATCACCACCAATCTGAGCATTCAACAGTTAAGGCACATACAAATATCAGCTCACAAAACAATTACAGTTGACAAATGATTAAAAATCATATCAAAAGAGGTAAGAGGATTGTTAAAAGGATACGTGACGGTGGTGTGCAGAGCACCCAGCCGCTCCTGGTGGTGGAGCACAAAAATGAGGCCAAAGGTGAAAACTCCCATCATGTGAATGCTCAAGGAGAGCAGGAAGAGGAAGAAGTAGCGATAATTTCTGCGTCCAATGCAGTTGTTGACCCAAGGACAGTGATGGTCAAAGTCCTGAGAATGAGGAACATGTTTTTTTTTTGTTTTTTTTTTATTTAAGGACAAACACTCAATCCATAATCCGAGGATGTTTAATAGTGAAATTATTCCACACGTGCTGTGTAAAGAGAACTAAAAGGAGTGGGACTAAACACAACTATAGTCCTAAAACAAACATTTGGCACGCATTATCAAAAATGTGCACTTGCAGCATGTGTAACATGCGTACTATCCTTTATACAGTCAAGGAATAATGTTCGAAACAATTATACGATTTAAAATAATTACACTGACGGGGCACAAAGGTTTGCAAAAAAAGAGTCTTTCAAAGTGTCCAGTAAATAATGCTTTGACATTGTCCCACAAAAACGTATATAGACCCACCTCCACGCAATTGTCACAGACACTGCAATGTGAGCAGCGAGGCGGTCTGTAGAAGTGACAGGTGGCGCACCACTTCATCCGAACCTGAATGCCCTTGATCTCCACGTTCTTGTAGAGAGGCGCTCGGAAGTCATCGTCTTTGTCTTCATCCTCGTCCGCTGTGCACACATGAACACGCAACGCAGTCAGGCTGGGGCTGTTTCAGCTCATTTATTTTTAGGTATTGCAAAAAAAAAAAAAAAAGGCAACATGCTTCTTATGTGGCCAAAGCGTCCCAAAATCGGAACGAGCATTGTGAAAAAAGTGATATTGTATTTTCCATGAATTGGAACTACAAAAAAAAATACATTTTAGTTTTTGGAATTTGCAGCAAAAGTTGATTCTTGACCTCAGACTGAGTCTTTAATAATGTTTTTGCACGTTTTAGCTTTTTTCTAGGTCACCTCCAAGGGTGCACAAGTTACCCACATCAAACGGTGTAGAAAACCTATTTCTAAGATTTCAAAAGGAAAAATGCTCCCTTATAACCCCACATTATGAAAATATCTAAACGGCACAAGTGAAAGGGTTGATTCCCCGACACAGCATTAATCTTAGCGTTTGCCGCTTCACTCAATAACTCCAGCGCAGGATGAAGGGTTGCTTCAAACTATTGACGACATAAAGTAGACGCTGCAAACTCATTAAAACAATTTGCCATTTACCGCTGAAAAGCATACGTTGCTCCTGGAATTTCGGGAGAGTATGTGCCATAGAAATTCTCTCAGTCTTCATGTCAAGCATAACAGTGTAATTAAATGTCTTTTCTAACAACAAATGACAAAAATGTCTCTTGTTTGAGCTTTGTCTTTCTAAAATGAAAAAAGATTAATGTTTTCAGTGATTCTCCGAATCACGTTCACTCATTTCTGGGGGGTGGGCTTTGTCTTTGACTTTACACATGAGTGCAGCCTGCCAACATCTAGAATAAAGATTGGTAACTACTTCATGTTTATAATTTCGGTTGCGCCGGCAGCAAACTGCACACGCTCACCTCTGCCTAAGAGGACAATATTCGCCACAAGGCCTGAAGATAATTACTGCTATACAGGAAGAGGCAATTGTTCCTCTCGACAGGTGCTTATCATTTCCAAGCACGTTACAAAAAAGCTGCAGAATCACCACTGTTTAAACCTGGACAGACTCAGCGTTTAAATTTGTCAAGTGGGGATTAAAAAGACAAACTCTGCATTGATACAAATGTTCTCGGGGGGTACAACTGACGATGTGAAAATACAAGGACGTGATGCAGAGAGCCACACACTAACCTCTGGGGTAGACCCCGGGGTCCATGAAGGTCGCCATGGTGAAGTTGGCCAAGACAAAGAGGAAGACGAGGCCATTGTAGAGAGGCACGATAGGCGAGATCACCTTGGTCAACCAGGGGCACCTGAAGGAACACATGGAGATACAAAGCTCACTTTTTTTGTTCTCGATTCTGTCATGTTTCCATCATATCAGTCTCAAATACACTTTAGGTGAGCATTTGTTCTTGTTTTGGAAAGATCAATAAGCATCAGAGCTAACATGAAAACTCACACACCAGTCACCCGAGCGATACTGTTCGTGTGGGTTCCCTCAAGATCGAAAAATGTCACAACTGAGACTCACGGATGATGGATGGACACAGTGAGGAAGATAATCTTGTCAAGGAAGAATCACACTTGCTTTATGTTTCTTGACAAAATCAATTCGCTGGCGCGGCACAACACCTGCATTGAATTTGGACCTGATTTCTGTTGATTTAATATCAATTGACCTTGTTCTGTTTTTAGTTGCACTCTCGTTCACTGACTGATGATGACCTGAATCATTTAATGAGATTGTCTTTGATCTTGTCGAGGTAAGCGTAGTTTATTATCAAAGTAATGTGTAGTGAAGGTAAACTGCAGTGTTAGACGAGCATATGTAAAAGCTGACTTTCATTGTCCCTCTCATGTAAGCATAGAAGGGAAAAAATGTAAATTTATGCATTTTATTTCACCTTCATTTATTTAGCGTAATTCGTTGGCTACAACTTACATTTGCGATATAATGAACAAACTACTTTTTCAAAGGCGCACCATAGGTGCAATGTTGCAGCAACAAATGAGCAAGAGAGAAAAGCATTTTTCCTGGCTGCCAAAGATGATGTATTTGTGTAGTTGTGCGAGGAGGTAATTCAGTGCAACTGCCAGAATCTTATTTTGAATTCAACGCATAGACAACGTGGGAAGAAAAGGCGACTGAGAGAATTTTTATTAAGATAACAGTTATTAAGAGTTATTGCTCAATTGGGTTGCAGGTATAAATAACCATAAAGTCCTTGTGAACACATTTATTTATAAAACAATTGATGCACCGCCACGGACAGATTGATATGAGCCAGCAAACTTGAATGCATGTATAAATTACTCTTTGGTTATCCCAAATGGTTTGGATTGGAAGAAAATTATTTAATGTGTGTGAATATTTAAGACCAAATGCAGCTATGATGTTTGCGGTGCAGAAATATTCAAAACATATTCAATCAAGTTCGATGATATTGTCCACTTCTAAAATCAATGCTGTTATCCCACAGCTGTGCAAGACCTGCAGAATTAGGAGAACTGATTGAAAGCAGTAACAGTGTACGATACAGTTGACTGCTCATCTGTATTCAGCTCAGGACAAGGACACTTTATTGTAGAATTTATTGGGAAAAAAAATAACAAGATCTACATTTCTGCCCACTAAAATGAACAGCGCCTCTTTCATAAGGTTTTCCACGGAACAACGAGGCAAGAGAGCTGAGAAGGCAATTTTGCAGCTGCAAGGTTCACTGTACTTCCATCTGATTTCGTCTCACTGCTAATCTGCTTTCTTATAATTGCATTAGAGGTTCATTTGGAATGAAATGCAGTGCTTTGCCCCTTCATGCTATCATTTCACATTTACATTTCTGTGACCTCATTGGAAGAAAAAAAAACCTCTTTTAAGAAGAAAACATTTAGAATTGTGGAACAGTTGATGTTTACGTAAAAGTTTGCGTCGAGGACAAGGAGAGACTGACAATCGACATTGATGACGGTTCTGGGTGTGAAGGCTGGATGGAGAAATTTGATGTTGCGTAAATTGAAGTATGCAGACCGTGTAATGTTTTTGCTATGTGCTTTGACTCTAAATTTGAGGGGACAGAGGGGCAATGGAAATGTCAATGCAAAGTGAAAAACTGTTTGATTTTGCCAAGGTGGTAGGAGCTCACCTTGGAGCTATATATATATATATATATATTAGTGGTCGGCGGTCAAGGCTTTCAAGGCCTTTTCTGCTGGCATAACATAAGAAATCATGATCGTATTTATGCTAATAATTACATAATGTCAACGAAATGTTTTTACGGATGGTACGGTGCATTAGATAGATGTACAAGGAGGTCAACCTTCGTTGTAAGATTTCCGGGGTCAACCACGTGTACCGGTATGTTTTGTATATTAATGAGGTACTCTAAATTGTCTTGAAGACTGAATGTATGTGTGAATGGTTGTTCGTCTCTTTGCTGGCAAGGTGTAACTGCCCCCTCGCTTAAAACCTAATGGGGGATGGCTGTTCAGACTCGCAACTGTAACGCGTGCAGTGATGCTGGACAACAGGACATTACAACATGACACATCTAGGAAATTTCTCGAATCATTTTGAAGCCACTATTTTATGGCGCACTCATTAAACATTGCGTATTGTGCGACTTGTGATTCAAGCGGGGGAGCTGGAAGTGATGTCAGTGATCATCTGACTTTCATTACTCAGGAACAAAACATGAGGC
Organism: Idiotropiscis lumnitzeri; assembly: GCF_059441095.1. Lineage (NCBI taxonomy): Eukaryota > Metazoa > Chordata > Actinopteri > Syngnathiformes > Syngnathidae > Idiotropiscis > Idiotropiscis lumnitzeri. The sequence goes on along the minus strand of NC_142391.1, from coordinate 40,159,264 downwards.
AAAGTCTCGGACGCCCTAGTGTGAAGTGTGAGTCGACGGGACATTTTTCAAACATTGGGTAATAGAAGCAAGGAGTCCCATTTGAGGGAACAATGTGTGTGTGCTTGTAAATTATTGTGTCAAGGGTCGGGCTGAAACTAGCAAATATTTTGGTCATGGGAAATCCTACTTTCATTTGGAATCTTATCTAACCGTAACCCGTGTTAGCTTGCCTGATTTATTTAAATGTGATCAGTTAGAACGGCAACTCTGTCAGGCTATCAGCATCAAAGTGTGCATACTCATTTACGTCTGCTCTGTTGAAGATGCTTTGCAAGACAGTAATCAACCAATTCAAACATTCTGAATAAGACAACACAGTTGAGTGTGTTGGTATGTAATATAATATTCCCCGAGGTGTGTGCGGACTGCCTTTATTGCTGCCAAACGCACACCCATGGGTCAACCGAAATAAATCAGGCTTATAAACCAAAGACAAAAGACTTTCATGGAGGTGTACATGTACAACTACTATGCTCGCGTATCTTGACCACAGCGCTGAGGGCACCAAACCCTGCCAAAGTGCAGCTGGTGCCGTAATCTGCGTGTAAATGTGAAAGCCTTCCCAGCCTGAAATATGAAACAGTGTGAAACCCAAGATGGATATAGGGTTTGAGACGGGATGGGAGGCCGGCTTGTGACTAGCTACATAAGCGGAGCTTAGACAAGGCCTCTCAGGGAAGTAAATCCGACAGAAGTTGTCTTGAGTCCTGAACTCTCCTCCTACAGAGGGCTGCGACCTGCATGTGTGGTCACTGCCAAATACTCGAGCAGGGGAAGCCCCCGGGGCTCTTTCAGCAAGTTTGTTTGTTGCATGGCGGGCCACAGAATTAAAGATAAAGGATTCTGTTCAATACATGCAACATTTCTTGCATACAAAGAAACTCAAATGTACAGTGTAGTGTATATTGGAGGAACTAATTTAAGGGACTGGTGCTGTAATCAGTGTGTAGTGACAACCTCAGCAAATCTCTACAACACGTTTAGGCTGTAAAAATAATTAGAATGACAAACTTTGGGCTTTTGTAATGTGTGACATACATACGGGAATAATTTAATAAAGCTCTCTGTTCACAACAACTGACCACAGTGTAATATGTATACAAGGTCAGTACACTACTTTTGATGCTTTTATTTTTTTGTCCACAGTTACTATGGCAACGGTCCTTTCCTTCGAGTTTGTGATTACTGCAACGTGAAACGATGCAAATGCTGTAAATAAAAGACAGCAACCCTTCTGATTCTAAAATGTACCTTTCTTCTACTTTGATCTCAAATTGCCTTTTTGATTGCTTGTAAAGATATAAAGCCCAGAACATAAGCGCTTTTCCAGCTTTATTATATAATTTGGCATTTGCTCCATGAAAGAACTTGAACTTTACAATCAGCACAAAACCTGAATCAAATGGTAAGAACAAAACGAAGGATATTTTCTGCAAACTCCAGTGAAACGAGCATCACTATTGGAATCTACAAATGGGCGAAAATGTCGAATTTAATCACACCGACTACATTCATCATCAGAAGTCATGATATCAAATCTTTATCAGGACTTGACAGGTAAGAACCCAGAGTGTCTGGTGGAGAACTGCTGAAACTCTCATGAGATAGTCCAGAAAGACAAAAGATGGTCACAGACAACTGACTGACTGTCAATCTCTCCAAGAGTCTCTGACTCAGGTCTCTCGCTCCCGTTGCACAAGCCTAAACGAACAATGACCCTTCACCATATTGTCCATCCAATTCTCTTCAACTCAATGCAAGACTGTTTTGGCTGCTATCTGCTACTGCCATCTGCAAGCGGTTCAATCCCAACTAGTGAGGTCAGTCCAGTTCTCCTCACACCTCCTACGGGAAGCTGAGATTGAGTTTGAACTGAACAAACATAGGATCCCCCCCAACACACACACGGACACACACGCGCGCACGCACACAGAGCTCTCCAGAGAACAGAGCAATACTCTCAGCCCGCAGCTGACACCATGTGGGATGTTGTCGGCTTTTAATAAGGCTGAACATGTTGTTTGTAAAAGCTGACGATCACTGATGTGTCTTGCGGTCAAATATGAATGGGGCAAAGAGGAGCTCTCTTAACACATTTGTAGTGTTAAACAGCCATGCTTGTTATTCCTTGTCACACTAAAATAAGATTAGACTGCATTATAAATGGCATTGTGTAAAATCATGTCGTGCCTGGTGGCCATTGCTGGCACCTCCTAATGGATCAGCTGGTTGCCTTACGTTCAGGGTGGTAATTACTACGTAACAAACATGCAAGCAAAAAAAAAAAAAGGGATGCAACGCAATCCTTTTAATTGCACATCCCTTTTTTTGCCAGTGCTATCACTGCAGATATATTTGACCATTTTTGCTGCTGCATGGCTAATCGGCTTTATGAACAATTCATCAGTCATTGAAAAGCACACAGCCAAATCCTGTGTGGGGCACGTTGGCAAAAAAAGAAATATCCACAAGTGCCCCCCCCCCCAATATTGGTGGTTAATTCATCTTAATACAAGTCTGCAAAGTGCAGACTAAATCATAATCAGAGCATACCAGTCATTATCATCGCTACTCATTTATTTTCAAAGTGGTATGTTTAAGCCTCGATGAAGGCTTGTGCCGTCGGCATGATTGAATCCAGAAAACAATGCATTGTTGCAGTCTCAACCACTTGGCAGAGGTTACAAGTCATTTATGTTCACTGTGTAGGCCCCGCTACGATCCAGTGTGATTCATACTCCCCTAGAGAGGTCCCGTCTCAGAACAGGACATCACCCAGACCGGGTCACGGAGGCCAGGCGAGACAGCACATTGGAGCAACTCTGCCAAGCACATTGCAACATTGCGCTAGAATCGTAAATCCACTAACTCCTTCTCTTCAATTTAAAGTGAAATGGCCATTTTAAGGTAATGTTACACAATATCAACCTCTACAGTATTCGGCCAACATTAGCCTCGAAATAGAAACCACAACTAGCGAGAATAGAGCTCTTAAAATGTCAGTCACGTGAAACCTGGCAACACGCACAGAGCTAAATATATTGCATTACTTTGATGTGCAACAATACTATGATTCCAAGCTTAGCATAAGCTGCACGACGAACACCTCCTCTATGTCTCTGATTTATAATGATCAAACTAAGCCTGGTCACTCTGTTGGACTTGCTCAAAAGAAAATATTATTGGATATTCAGCATTCTAATATAAAATGCTTAACCCTAAGCAATCATATATGATGCCATAAGGCTCAGTGCACGGACTGAAAGATGAAAAGATTGAGGCCACTGTCAGATTTTGGACTAAATACCGCAGCGAACTGGGGCAATGAAAAATCTATTACTTTAACACTACTACACAAAATTGAAATGCAAACGGATGTTACTAATTAAGACAACGCCATACAGGAAATATTAGCTGCGTCATCTGCATTGCCATTTGTTCAAAGAAACATCGGATCATTTTAGTGTGCGTAGCTTCGAATAGCATGAATTGGAGAACAACAAATATCCGTGTGACCGTTGGAACAAACAAGAAACGCTGTACTGTGGAAGTGGAAAAAAACAAACAAAGAAACTAATGCTCCAGTTTTGATGACACCATTCTGAGTCATTAAAATGATAATGGTTTAGCATTTTTATGTATATTATTAACTCTTGGCAATACACAACAAAAGCATGAGATTTACCTAAGACTATAATTTATTGGAGTTAAATAACCTTAACTTTTATATGTTGATCAAATTGATTGAAACCTTTTCTGTCCTCTTCATTTCCACTGAATTGTGCTATCAAGTATTCCAATAAATTTCCCAACAGTTGCAGCCAAAGTAAAATCCAGTTAGACTCATGAACTGTCAATCTGGTTTTAATCTTCACGAGTGATTACTTACAGTGTCAAAATGCGGTGATTTATTGAATTGAAATTGCAGCAACAGCTTTAAAGCTACTAAATATGAAAATCCAGTAACGGTAGTTTGAGAGGATTAAATCAGAGAAATTTATTAATTTAGAAACTCTTGAGCCTCTCTGCACGGAAATTATTGAATTGCACGGATTTAACATGAATTAACCTCATCTCCTGTGACTGTGCTACATTGACGTCTCAGCCAAACAGGCAACAAATTTGCACAAGGATAAAATGTCCTTCACTTGAAGCTCAAAACCACTCTTATTCCCTTCCAGCGTTCATTTGCCTTAGTTGTTCTCCTTAATCCATCTTGATTCTTCAAGTGGAGGCAGGTGCTTTCACTCTCAAAACCCGTCGTTCCCACCTTCTTCCTTCACCCCCCCATAACTCATCAGTGCCTCCCTCACATCTTCAGGGGTTTTAATTGCATATTGTCGAACCGTTTTTTTTCCCACTTCACGGAAGGGTGATGATCTAGATCAGCTTATGGGAGGCTTGTCTCATACAAGCAAACGCACGCACACACATACAAGCACTGCTATAAGTATATGCAAACATGTGTTTGCACATGCATGAGCACGCCTGGATCTTGTGCACGTGCATTTACAGAGCCGGAGAGAATAAAAATAGGGTGCGGTGTCTCAGAGGAGATGGAGTAGGGCAGATTAGCGATGATGCTTAAATTCTCTGCTGATCGACTAGCTGCAGTGAAATGTGGCTGGTTATTTTGCAAGCTCTCCATAGCCACAGAAGAAACAAATGTAGTCTGCTGCGTCTTCAATCACGACACGCCAGTATGAGGTTCAACGTCCTACAAGCTTCCAGAGGAAACAAAGAGGCCCATTGATGTCGAGACAAAACAATGATTCTTTCAAGCCACAGAGGCTGGCAGCACAGGGCAGGGTCTCCCAAGTGTTCTATGGGAACGTCGGAACAAAGAGGGGGCCAGGCTGAGAGTGGGGAGGGGGTGCGGCCAATAAATTTGGTTGACCTGCTGTCAATGGAGGCTCTGTAGCTCCAGCGTACAGCAGATTACAGCACTGAACAGCATGTGTGCACATACATGAGTGGGAGCATTCACGGCAACGCCGTTTACATAATTGATATTGCGGCTGTGTTAGCATTTAAAAGGAGACAGACTATCCGTATGTTCTTTGACAACTTCAGCCAATTCACACGCCACTGCTGATCATCCAGCCCATTCAAAACTGTTGCCAGGGGATGGAAGTAAATATAGACTTTTGATGCTAAGCCCCCACTGGAGCAAAGTGTGAAAGGCAACCCCAACCACACAGAAAGAGTATTTATTTTTCCCCAAATCTGTACACCGACTCTACTCGTGATTATGCTAAATCAGCGCGTTGCTCAGAATGATTCTTTTCATAGTTTGGCTGATCTTGTGATTTATACTGAGGTGCAACTTGTACGTATTAAATTTAGAGCTCAGACTGGCACCCAAACCTCCCCAATTGTGTTGAGAGCGGCAAGAGAGTTCCCGTTGGATTCAAACCTTCCGCTTCGAACTAAAGGAACATTTTTCAGTTTAAATTAAAATGGCTTACCTTAACTCACCAAAAGTAGACTCAAGGTCAGATAGTTTACCTTTTGCTCCTGTAAAAAGTAAATCCTTGTTGTGGTGGATGCCACAAGCTCAATTTGCGAGCTAGCATGTCACACATTAGTTGCCATGACAACGATTATTTCCTCTTCTATTGTCTTTCTTCTATGACTTGCTTTTCGCGCATAGCAAATATTTTTGCTGCATTACCGCCATTTTTGTTTTTTAGCACGCAACATCCATGACAACATTGATTTATTGATTACAGCATCAAAAGGTGCACTGACTGACCAGTAGTTTAGCTTTGACCACAATGCAACATGAGATTATACTTCATGTAAGCCATTTTAAACAAAACAAATAGATTTTCCATAGTTAAAAGTGGAAGTTTCTAATCCTACCAGAACTTGTCCGCTGCAGCCAACACGATTAGGGAACAGTGATTCTGGGTGCGAGTCTGAGCTCTTCTGTTGTTGGTCTCCCTTTTTGTAAAATAGGTTTGCTAAAAAACTTTGACTTTTAGTAGATTTCAGTGTGACTTATGTTTATTTCATCTCCTTGATTAATTTTCCTGACTAATGTAAAATACTCCAGCGCAATTTATAGTCCGAAATATACGGTAAATTGTTTTTATGGCTACGGTTCTGGGGGAAAAGTGATTGTCTGCCAGCCCATCGAACACGAATCTGTTTATATTGGCCTGCACATACTCGCATTTTTTGTTTTGTTGTTTGATGCCATTAATATCCTTCTTGAGGGTTTTGTTATTGTTTTCCTCTTCATCCTCATTATACTATATATGCATACACGGTAGACACTATTTGCAGTCTGCACCGATTTGTGAGCACAGGGAGTTCATATATTCGTACAAATCTGCTGCCTTTGTAAACAAATTTATTAAAAGCAGGTAATGCAACTGACTTTTGCCAGCCTATGAGATGCCCTGAAGTATATGAGCATCCGGTAAACAGTTTATGAAAAGGTGTTGACTTGCAAGCTGCAGGCCTGCTTCTTCCCTTATTACGAGGATTCCACTCAATGCTCCCGATACTTGGGCCATGCCATCTGCTCTATTTCAATAAGGTGCTGACAGTTCTGTAAATTGTGCTGCAATGAAATGGTGGTAAGGTCTGATCCATTTATCAAGGTGCTGGGGTCTTTTTCTCCCCGTTATCATGGTGATCGTGAGATGGAAAACCAGACTTTTAAACATATGCATATGTAAAGCTTGAATTTCTCAAGTGTATTACCATATCAAATTTTCTGCTCATTAGCATGTTGTGCAGACCAACTGGTAGGAGTAGCTCACATATTAAAAGCTGGAGTTTTTTAATGAGACAAATGGATTTTACTCTGTGCATTTGGTAGTATATGGCTATTCAAATTGCGAGTTTATGTGCAGTGGGATTAATGCCCACTCAGTGCGTTGTTTACATTTTTGTGGTTATTGACTGGCAAACATTGTTGTGTTGCGATTGTCCCCCATCCTCAAGTGTCAGCTGGGACAGACCGCGACTTCTATCTGAGCTGAAATGGGATTAGTTGTACAGTAAATGGAAGGATTTTTTCTCACTATATCAGTTCATCGTTTTTTAGAATTAATTTCAGTGTCCATGGAGTATTTTTACTGCATTTTATTCACAAGTCATCAGGATTTCACTTGTGTTTAGTTTGAGGACCAAGGATTTAGAGAAGACCAAGAGTTTTTGCTCTTGCAGAGAACGACTGTGACTATAAATACACAATGCTGTGTAGTCACATGTGATTTAGTCTGCTTGAAGCCAGACAAAAAAATATAGGCTGAGTCGAGCTAGCCAATATCATGAAACAATTGAAGCAATTTGGACTGGATATTTAAAGAGACAGTCAAAATGTTTTTGGGCCCGCTGAACATGGTACTGGTGATTTGAATGTAAAAATCTGAGTTGCGGGTTAAATATTGCCAATATGAGACCAAAAGATTTTAGGTCCATAAGCAAAAGTAACCGTTTGCTTGTGGGTTGCTAGCGAAATGTAAAGACGTTTTTTTGTTTTGTTTTTTAAATGAGATTGATTGCTGAGAAAAGGCTATTTAAACTTCCACGGTCACACCCATTTTTGACCAAAGTAAAAAAACAACTAATAATGAATAAATAACTGCAATATCTCAGAAACCGTTGATCCGATCAAGCTCAAACTGGGAAATGTAGCTTTCCGTCCTTTGATATACCCACACACAAAATTTCATTAGAGGTGAAATGACCCACTCATGAATACTTTTGAGCAATCCTGAACAAACTAACAATTAAAAAAACAAAACAAACTGTTTTGCAATAAACAACGTCCATATTGGTGGAGGTTGATGGAAAATTAGTTACAGACTCACCTTTCCAAGTACCTCGCCCAGATAAGAAATTGAGGCAGATGATAATACTGAACTGTGCAAATGTCACTCAAAATGGAATATAAACATGGCTTTTGACCTTATTAACACCTGCAGTCAGTTGCACCTCATCACGACATACTGCCTGAGACCCAGTCCCATTAGGGCCCTTCACCTCTTAACGTAACCTGGTTACATCTAACTTGTGGCAGCTTCCCATAATTTGCATAATTATGTAAGAATTTGCATGTATGAGATAGATAGCCAATAGCAAACAAGCGTTTAACCAACAGCATTTTCTCCCAGTGGGTTCAAGGAAGGATAATTAGTTCTACAGCCCACAGCTTCACGTCAGCGAACCATTCACTTAACACTCTGAGGCAGTCATTAGGGCACAGGGTGTGGTGGGACTACATCCCAACTGAACCGAAATAGAGCTCTGCTCTCTACTAATCCCAGATGAACAGGTGCTTCTATTTCAAGGACCAAATCCTCTCCAATCCACCCACTAGAATCCCAGTGCTTTCTCTCCTCGTCCAACATCATTGTGTGCGCATTTTGCCTCATACTGGGAGACAAAAGCGCTCTATTGTGCAAAAATCAGTGAGGAAAGTCAACTGAGAAACCAAATCACTTTTGGGGCACTTCTTGTGTCAATGCTGGGAAGAAAAAAAAAAAAAGAAAAAAAAATAACACAGTTTAAATGCACCTTTGCCAGACTTGTGACGATAGGGTGCATCTTTAAAATTGTTTCTATTGTCACAACAATGCAATTATGCATTCAGTGAAATGGTTTTAAGAGTTCTATAAATTTCAAAGGTCTGTAATTGTGTGAAAGTGTGCAGGTTTATTCCTGACCTGTGATTGCATGAGAAAGCCAGAGGGAAGATCTGAGTGATTGAGTGAGCGAGAGATCATCATAAATTCATGCCAAGCAAGTCCAAAGAGCTAAAATTGGTGACTTGAGTCCTATTCACCTCTGCGTATAATAATAATAATAATAATAATACACTGATTAATATCATATTGTACGATGCAATTTGAAGAATCGGTAAAAAAAACGTTCAAACACTATTTCACATCATTTGATTCGAAGCATATTTTAATTTCAATTGCCAATTAGCGAGAAGCAAACACCACGCAAGGGGGGGGTGTTGTGAATTCAAGATAAACTAAGACAAAACATATTTCAAGAAGCTAGAAACAAGAATGTATAAAGGATCCTTGTTAATCACCCATCGACCTTTAGTGTTGTCTAGCCAACAAACTACAAAAGATTGCAATGCAACACCAGGCAGTGATATATGCAATGCAACACAATAAATACAACCAAAATTTACTTTGCACATGAAAATGAATTAGCGAGACAAAAAAAAAAAGACAGGCATTACATGAGTGACTTTGAAAATCCAATCAACAGCAGCGACAAACTCATTCGTGATCCACAACCTGACCGAAGTAGGATGAACTTGTTCTCAAAAGATGTGCGTGATGGAGGTGTTTGTTGCAACCAGGGAGCCAATTAAGGACGGCAATGATGTAATCCGTGTATTGAAGCAGCACAATTTTCTCATCTCTACCAGCATCATCTGCCACTCTACAAAGTCAACATCACAGTAGCAAAAAGTACGGTTTGTCCTCGGGAAGGTGAGGCTTCATATTTGATCAAACTATGCACTTGATAACAGGTATCCAGTACGTCACAATTACCTGTACTTCAATCCCAAGCACAAGGTGGCGTTATGGTACATGCATATCGTTCAGACGCTGGAAGTTCGATTCTTGTGTGGGTTTCATTAGGAGGGGCAGCCGGCAAAATAAAACAAACAAAACTGCTCGATAAATCGTGCCAATGACTCCTAATGGTACTTGTTTAAAGTCACAACATATATTTTGTCTGGCTCAAATAAAACTACAAATTCATGGCCATAGATGACCATATCAAATCCCACTCTCCCCCTAGTAGACCCTTTTTACATGACGGCAGACCATTTTTAAACCATCAGCTGGCGGGTGTACTGTGTATTAACTTCCCCTGCCATATTTACCAATGAGAAGAAACAAATAAATAATCAAAGGTAAAGTAGAGGCGCAAACACAAGAGCCACTATCAGCTAACCAGCACGCTCAAATTATTGGAATGATGTGCTGGTCTTTGAGCGTTGACAGTCAACGGCTGTCAAGAAAATAAATGAGGCTGTTCCTTACTTCAAGACAACCTGGTTAAGCATGAACTGAAAAATTTTCACATTTTCATTGACATGCCAACTGCAGATTATGCCCTTGCACTTCAGCAGTTGTAATCATAGCCGTTAACATGGCCCCAATTTCTAATGACAGTGCTTGCTGACCTGTGTATTCAGAAAAAAATTCACATATGTTTTCTTCACGGTTGACGTATAGTTTAATCATTTAACCATGATGAACATTCTCCACTGACATTGGTATCGTGCAGAGAAAACATTGCATCGAACACAAATTACAAATGACATTTTACTAAACAAATATTAATATCATATTACTAAATAATAAAGCATTATAAATTACATTTATTAATTTGCTAAGGTTTTAGTCCATCAGAAATGAATTGAGCAGAGCTGCAAACATGAAGAATGCACAGGCACGCACAGAAAATGGATGCCGAAACAACAGTGGTCACCAACACGTGGCTCACGGGCCAAAATTGGTCCATCACCAATTACATTATACCGGGCCTGACAGTCGACAGTTGCGTCGGTTTCTGCGGCTAAAGGGTGCCTGTATTCACGATACGGGCAATATATCGCTGCCGTCAAGCAGAATCCTCATCCCTCAAAATCATAATTTTTAAGGAGTAAATAGGAGATTTTTCCAAACCGTAACAGTGGAGGTTTCAACTTGACGCCAGTGATATGACAAATACTGTCAAATTGGAGAATTTTGTGAATTTATCAATGAGAAGTTTTGTCATTGTAAGCATAGTGTTGCATGATTATTGCTGCAGCACTATAGCATTTTGGAGGAATACAAACAGGCAGGGACAAAAGTGCATGGTAATACACATTTGTAAATGTCTTCTGGACCAAAAAATTGTTTTTAAAAATCTGTCAGGAAATGCACAGACTGTACAGTAAACCTTCCTGCAATACAGTGAGGCTTATTGCAGTACTGTAAGCTTTCCCAAAATATCGCTAAAATTATCATACATTATTGTTTATCAATTATTGTAATATAATTATTATGTAATTATAATTATTATCAACATTATCAATACAATGATAAAACCAAACTATGAGCTTTCATTATCAATACATCCCTACTGATAATAGTAATATATTTTTTCTTTAGAAAGAAAAGCATGGTTTGACTGAAGAAAATGTAATTTGGCTACGATATAATTGTTAAGAAAAAAATTGCCGCATGGTCAAACTCCGACCAACAAAAGTTACCAACCCCAATTGACATTTTCAATGTACAGTTGTAGTTTGTAGTGGTGTACCAGTGTACTGTGTGATATTATCCGCTGTTTCTAAGAACAAGTATCATGCTGTAGTGCAGCCCCATGACACAACAAACAGTGACAGTGTAAGTCAAAGCAATTTTTCGCATAGCTCTAATAACAGTCATATAATAATAGATTTGCATCATTTTTGACAAAAATGCTAGCTCGATTGCCAATTCTGGTGATCTGCAACAGCCCAGAAGCACAGTTTTCATTATGAAAGCAGCCAAATTTGAACTCGGCTCAATATAACTCCCCCCCCCGAGCTGCAAACCAATTTGTCTCATTTCCAGTACCACCAAGTGTCTCCACTTACCCTGACAGAACAGCCCCAAGCAAGGCACTGTTTGGAGACTCTCGCAAGAACCAGTGAGGTCTAGATTTAGCTTGGATACAGAAAAGATAATCACACTTCCACTATCATGTTACAAGTGTGTGGATGTGTCAAGAAAGAAGTAGAAATACCATAAATTCTACCGTAGCAGTCCAAATGTTGTGAAAGTGGGAATAAGGTTGACAGAGCCCTGAGGCTCATCTGAGAATTCAGCTATTCACAAAGGCACAATCACAACCTTTTTGGATGTGAATTTTTGTGCTGTGGCTTTTGTTGTACTCACAATGCACCGGCTGCAATAACCCAGAATCATTCAAGAAGGATAGAAAGGCCAGAGATGCTTGAGTATTGGATGGTGCTCCGAGCCCACTAAAAAGACACTGTTAGCTTTCTGTGGCCGAGCTTGATCAACTCTCTATGAAGAGAAGAAGAGGTCAAGACTGGAATTTAAGAGGCATTGATGCAACTCTAGAGTGCCTATCTTTGAAAAGCTAATATTGGTGCACATTTTCCCATCAATCTAGCCATGTTCTATACTGCTTATAGGTCGCAGTCCTGAACAGGATGTCAGCCAATAATAGGGCACATAGCTCACATAGAGAGCCATTCACACTCCAACTTTCTTCAAGAGTAATCTAAGGCAAGAGTAAAATGATTGAATTACCATATTTTCCAGACTATAAACCGCTCCTTTTTTTTCCTAGATTTTGAACCATGCGGCTAATATAGCGGTCTGCTTTTCTGTGGATTTTTCTTTCACTGGTAGGGGCGCTCTGTAGTTCAGAAAATACACTAAATAAATCTAGATTTTTTTTTCTCTCTTGGGTCTGTTCTGTTTTAATTAGCAAATTTGTTGCCGTGTTAAAAGGCATTGTTTTAAGAATCTGTTTATGTATCTTTATGTGCATTCACAGTACAAAATCGTTCTGTACATGCAGTAAACAACAATTTCTTTTCAACATAGAAAACTGCGGCTTATAGCCTGGTATGACTTGTATATTTTTTTTTTTTTGCCAAAAAAGAGTTGCATCTTATTCTCCGGAAATACGGTACGCCCTTTGAACAAAAGGTACAATGGTGTATCAACGACGGACGGGGCAGGTCAGGAAAATGTGAAGCAGGGTGTGCCAATTAAAAAGTCTGTTTTTGTTGTTTTTATATTAAGTGGTGCAAGTAGGACTTTAGTACCTTGGCCCAAAATTTTCAGTTCTGTTTTGCCGGTGCTCTTAAGGCAAATGGTTCATAGAGTCCAGCAATTTGACTCAGCAGTTCTTGTCAAAGGGTCTGGTGTCTGGGCGCTTACTGTTACTTTCTTCAGCAGCAGATTTTTGGCCAAGTCTCATTTTCTTTTTGCGTTTTGAGAAGTTGATTGTCACCATGACATGCAGTTTATCCTCATACAACAGGAAACCAATTTCAAGCGCCTTGTTGCCATCATCCCTTCGTTGGTTTGGAAGGATGTAAAGCTATTCTTTCTTTTCCTTGTCTTTGGCTAGAATAGACCTACCATGGATTTGATGCGAGATCCGCAGTTTTTAGCATCAGCTCCACATTTTCTAATTGGGGGAGGTTTGCCGTCTCTCTCCTGGCACGTCGGGCTACACATCTAGCCTACTTACCCCCAATATTGACTCTGGTGATTGCAACCCCTCCCAAATCTGTGTCTTTAAATTCACGCCACAAAAATCAGCACAGGTCAACTTCTTATCTTGAAGCAATACAGAGCTGTCCTGGGCCTTTTTGCAAAACATCATTTAGACTTTCTGATTACTGTTCCACACAAGTCTCACTGGAGTTGGAACTGAATGTAGATTTGGAGCAACTAAGTGGCTTATGGACCAGGCTGGTCCAGTCATGTTAAGTAGGTCTGCCTCTGGACAGCTTATTTGCAGTGTTTCATGTACTTGAGCGAAGTAGGCGGCTTTCAACTTTGTCGAGCTGATTCTCTGTTCTAAGGAATGTTGCCTCGAGAGCTGTCTTGCGTGCCAGCAGGGACTTTCGTTGTGTTCATCACCACCAGCATGTCAAACCTCCAATTCCCATTCTTCATCCAGAGTCAACTCCTTGGGCTGAAATTCCCAAATAGTTTGCAATGAGTACCAGTAAGAATCTGTGGATGAAACACAGGTGGATGCCCGGGGTGGACTGCAGGAGGCACTGGCTCACGACTGTAGACCATGATTGAAACAAACAGACTCACTTCAGGAGTGAAGACGCTCAGCTACTTTGTACGTTACCGAATTTGTTACCGAGGCTAGGTCAATTAATGTGCTGACCAGCCTAGACTATAACCTCAAAGTGCATTTTGATGACAGAACATTCCATCAAACAATACTGGAAAACAGCAGTTGTCTATTCATACATTTTGCTTGTTTGTCGCAGTCTTATTCTAAAATGGAAGTAATTCATTTTTTTCGTCCAAATTCTAAACAAATAACCCAATAATGGCTACATTGGTGGTGGACTGCGAACCCGTCTGAAGACAAGAGCAGTCAGATATGGCCCATTCCAATGCCATGTCCATTTAACTAAATTGACCACAGGTGGACTCCAAATAAGCAATTTAAACATATAGAATATGATCAGTGGTAACAGGATACACCTGAGCTCACTTTCTCAGAATGGGATGTTGTACGTATAATTTTTAGCCAAATTAAGTAAATGTACTAGTCTTTTGGGCTAACACACACACTTGTCATTCAAAAAGGTGATTCATTTCACAACAAAATTTGAATGGGCATGAGAAAGTAAAATGCGTTGATGACAAAGAAATACAAAAATATATAAAATGAGTGCACATATATTATTGTGATGTTCTTCAAAAGTGGCGCTGTGTTCCGGAGAGGAAATGTCACAGGATGGGATGCCTTTGAAGCCCAACTATTCTTGAACAGTATCCACCTGGCTAGGATATAAATAACACAATCTCTAGCCAAAAAAAGACTTAATCGGAGGACAATTCATCTTAGTGACTGCCAATGTTCAGCACTTTTTAGACAGTTGCTGGCGGTGGGGGGTGAGTGGCTCATTCTGGCTGCAGCGCTAATTGTTCCTCTTTCCGACTCAGGCTCTTGCTTCATCTCTGAGCCATTAATCATAAAGAGAGAGCAGTGCAAAAGCATACAATCACCTAAACTTGACATTAGTAGCTCAATAAACCTGATCAGACAAGAGCTTATTTTGATCTGTGGGTGTGCACGTTACACCAGCAAAGAGCTCCTCAGTGTGCCACTTTGCTCACCTCACGCTAACAAGCATGAAGGCGTTACTGTCAACATCTTTATGTGAATGATGGCTCTTATTAAGAGAAGTGCAGACACAAAAAGGCCGACTGTCTTTCACTAGGCAACAAGTCTCTTTTTCATTCCGGATAACCTCCCAGGAGTCTGGATTATCCCCTTAGCCCAGTTGCTCTTGCGCCATGAAGAAAAAGAACGGTTCATGAGTCTGAACGTTTTACGTGCACGAGTATTTGCCGGGAGAGGAGAAAAGCAGACGTCAGGGCGCAGCCGCCTCACCCCTCCCACACTGCAATGAATGAATGGAGGTACTATTGAGGCCCACAGTGGAAAATATGACAAGCCAGCAGCAGGTAAGAAGAAAGAGGCTTCAGGAGAGGACAGGCGTAAAAAGGCAGGGATGCTGACCTCAAACCAGTTCTATGTCCTTAAATGTTAAACGACTATATCATAGTATTTTCACCTCCAAAGCTTACAGCTGGCGTTAAAACTGATAAAATCACAACATGTGACAAAAATAAATTCAGCCTTAAGCCTTGCGGGAATTTTTTTTAACGACTATTTTTTAGGACTCACGAGCCCCTCTTTGCATCGGGAAGTTGTTTGACAACTAACCACTTTGCATTTAATTGACCCGATTTAGAAAAAAAAAAAAAACTTCTCATTCTTCAGACTGCAACGGGAATCCCTTTTTTTCTATTAGAACGCTTGGTCATTTGAATGTAACATCAATGACCTCATTAATTTAAACGTAGACTTTCACTGTTAATGTGTCACCTTAAAACATTAAATATCTCTTTAGTTGCGGAAATCATAATAAAACAGTAAAATTGTTATATATGTACAGCTTTTCACTTTCTCATTAGTTTGCTGTCAATATTCAATTAAAGTGGTCTGATCTTACACTTACTGTATATACTGTATGCTGCTAAAAAATAGCAATCCTAAAAATAATCAACAAGTAGCGCTTACTACAATCTGTGTAACTTGATTTGAACTGATGACTCACTCATTGAGCAAACAGTTAAAAAGACCCAAGACATACCTTGGTCTTTATTTTCTAATATAATTTGGTTTTAAATGATATATAGTACATATATGCAACTCAATGTGTCCATATACACTAACAACATCAAAAAGCACCAGAAAACATATTGAAGCTTCAATGGAGAAGAATAATTGCCAGCAGAGCTGGCTTGAGTAGTTTTTTCTCCTCATTAAAATATCAGAAAAGTACCATAAAGTGGAAGTCCCCTCAGTGAAAGCTAAATGCCATATTGGACGAGTGAAGGTCACATCTAAAAAGCTTCACTTTCTGTCAGGACTAAAGGAAAATGTCAGACCGTCATGTGGGAGAGATCACTCTGAAAATTAAAATTCCAAATGCCCAGTGAGTATCTTTGAAATCATACTAGCCTTCTAGTCATGTTATTTTGAGTCACACGTCCCCTTTGCACACTCAAGTGCCTTTAATGGAAGAGAGGAGTCCAAAAATGCTTTCACACAAGCATGTTTTTCTTGATATGCTGTATCATGTAGGGCTGGGCGATATGACCTCAAATCAATATCGCGAGAAATTGAGCAATTTTATCTCGATAGCGATAAATGCACGATAAACTCTCCCCATGGACTAAAATCAAAATAAATGCAGGAAATGCATATTGACTGTTTTTTTTATATCATTTGTATAAACATTCCAAATAGCTTGCTTTGCATGACTTGAACAATGTCACAAAGAAAAAGGGTACCTCTTGCAAAATATTTTTCTGCAAATAAGATTGTGCCAAGATTCTCTCATGTTGTAAATAATGGCAAATAAAAAAAATGCTAAATAAAATGAAAGAAAATGTTAATGCAAGCCAAATAAACAAGTGTGCACCATCGGGGAAAATGTGCCTTCTCGAGTACTCTGGTGCGCAGTCGCCACTTGTCGTCTATGTAATGCACAGTCAGGCTCAATCAGGGATCCATGTTGCGACCCGACCACAAGTCGGATGTAGATGCAAAATGCTTGACATGTCTAAGCTCCCGGGCCGATGTAGTCCATATCGGGAAATACAGCTTTCATGAAGCGTTTAAATCCTGTGCGCTCCACTGTAACTAGAGGAGCTTTATCATTAGATCTGTGCTAGGCTATCGCGTCCACCTCTGAGACGTTCTCTCGTATGGTGTCGCCTCCGATAATGGGCTGTTGTCACTTGTCGAACCTTGCTTCTCACTTTGAACTTTCAGCACAGCATGGTTGTGTTGTGGGTGGAGAAAAAGCTTCTGGATTTGAATCGCCAGCAACGAGAGCGACGTCTGTTTTCTTTCCCGATCAGACCGGTGGAGTCACGTGACTAGAGGCGCTGTGGCGGTCTTAAAGGGCATGAACATTGCCGCAGACAGAAAAGGCTTTTATTTTTATTTTTCAACACCGAATTTACCGACATGGGCAAAATGATTTTAGTCATTGTAATATATTTCGGTAACGGTAAATTATCGGTTTATCGCCCAGCCCTATCATGTACCTATGTTATTATCGTTGACGAAGATCGAAAACGCCTGGGGATCCATGTCTATGGTATAGCACAGGGGTGGGCAAACTTTTTGATTGGCGGCCCACAATGGATTCTAAAATTTGACAGAGGGGCTGGACTAGTAGCAGATGGATAGAGTGTTTTGGTAACCTCACCTCATCTGAGAAAATAAATACATTTAATTTTAAATAAAACTGAACAAAAGCATTGCAACAATATATATGTCTGAAAAAACACAGTATTTAGAAAATAAAACATTAACAAGGTTTATTAATTTAATTTCTTTCAAGTTCGGCGGGCCGGATTAAAATGTTTAATGGGCCGCATGTGGGCCCCAGGCCGTAGTTTGCCCACACCTGGTATAGCATGGCAAAATCAGACAATGCAAAAAAAATCCCCCTTTGTTTCACTCACAAGGTCGCACACACGTGGCAGCAAAGTGTGATTAAATGTCTTTGTCATTGTCGCATGAAGACATTTGATGTGTTTTTTTCATTTGAGAGCTCGCTAATAACGAGTACAATTACCTTATAACACAATTACGTCTTGCAAATATGATGAAAATGTGTTTTATTTTAATCAGATATTGCTCAGAAACACATTTCTTGAACATGGCATATGTTTTACTCAAATATTACACTCTTTTTTCGAGTAACAACACTGCATGTGTTAAATAAAGCATTCCAATACAAAATGTTAATTCCCCTGCTAATCCGCTTTATAACACAGAAAGAAATAAACACATTCAATTTCATTTCCAAAGTGGACTTGAAATGTAGCTCAGCCGGCCTTTACATGACTGCCAGGGTCAACATGTAGGACAGCTTCAGCAAACCACAAGCCAGTATTAATTGCTCAACAAATAAAAATTATGTAGAAACAAATAAAATACGATAAAAAACTGACAGAGATGCACAACAAAATGTCATCTTCACAACACAAAAACAACTGCAATTTAGTTCAAGGCAGAAAAGGTGTTTCCTGCAAAATGTCACTTCACGTCTCACGATTAAAGAAAGCTGTTATGAGCACATTATGCAGTAAATTACAAAACACGCACAGAATATGAACATCGAAGTATCAATTATTGTAGACCATGAAAGGAACGTGATTCACCACAGTGTGTGCACAGGGCGTAACATGGTTTATAGGGCTCGCAAAACTCTGTACTTTGCGGTCGCCACGAAAACTCTCATTCATTTTGCAGAACTTAATTTACAGTTTGCCTCAAAGTGCTGTCATTCGTGGCTGACATGGCTCCTACCCGAAGGGGATATGTCATGCGGATGCTCTATCAGTGCAAAGAGTATAACAGAATTTTTACGAGGACCGACGGTACCAGATACTGGTCCCTAGTTATAACATCATGTACAAGCGTCTCTTGAAATGAACACTTACTTACTTACTTTAGTGTTTTTACAAGCACTGCATGCAGCCTTCATCCACTCAGGTAAAGTTGAAAAACAGTGAAATCATGCAATTGTGTATCTTTCGCCATTCGATGTAAGCTTGTACTAAATCAGAGCATCAGTCTCAACTTTCTGAAATAAAAAATACATGCCTAAAGGACTCTCCTTTCCAGGAGCAGTCTGATCCAGTGAGTCTAAAATCAAATGAATGAAAACCGCAAGAACAATTTAAAACCTAAAATACCCAGTAGTTATTTTATAAGGGCTCCATCTTGCTGCAGCTGCAAAGAACAAAGACAAAAGTGTCAACTGAAGACGGTGAAATATTTATATCTGCTAAATGTAAGAGGACCTTGTTCTATTTCAGTCGGACGGCTAAACTGTCATTGGGCAATATTTAACTGACACACATTCAGGCACTTGGAGGCAACGAAGCACTTTTAGACCACATCACAAGAGGTGTTGCTGAGCTCATTTAAGAACCCCTTCGCTCCAAACCTAAATGAGGGAGCCTTCCAACTTCAACAGCAGCTGCACTGAACACATTGATTTAATGCTGGCCCTGTGACACAATGGAAGAGTTCAATAATGCTAATATAATTACTGCATAAGCAGATGACGCAAAATTTGCTGCCCACTGGTGAGTAATTAAGAGCTGAAGTGCTTCAAGAGTCATTTGTGTCATCCAGTATGAAAAGCACAAGCTATATAATTATATAAATATAGACGCACACGGACCAGTACAGGGCCACAGTATAGAAAAAAAGTAATGTTTCGTTTAACTTTGAGCATGTACACCTCCAAAGGTCTCTGGTTCTGCGTGTCGCTGCTCTGCAATAAAGCATGCCTGATTGTGTGCGATAACGTAGCATGCAGCAGAGTGTGTAAATCTGTGCACGGTGGTGAAGCCAAAGTTACACTGTGTGTGGGTATTTGTCAGGGAAAACCTTCAGTGTTGCCTTGCTACTTTTTTATCATAGAACTGTCACAGGTCACACACTTGCATAAACAGTCAAAAAACAAGGCCCGTTCCCTCAGGTTGACCTGCACAGTGAGTCAACTTTTACTTTTGGTGACCCCGGTGGTTTCACATGAGCTTGTCAACTATGACGATTTTGTGTCTGAATGGCTACATTTGGGAGGCAAAGTCAAAGGATATTGACACATTCCTATTCTTTTCTGACTCTGCTTTCAGCTTGAAGCTCACGTCTGCCCTATGGGATCAAACGGACAAAAGCACTTCCAAGCACAAAGAGTTTCATCTGTTTTATATGGAGATGTTTGCGTCGACAGACAACACGTTGAACAACAGCCACTTTGAAAATAAAAGGCAGGCGTAATGCTACGTGCCACAGTGACTCCTTTGCCATCACGTTAAAGACCAATTTGCTGCAGATTTTGACTCTACTTTGTACAATGAAGAAATTCATGCTTTTGCTGAGTTTTTTTTTCTTTGGCTTTGACGTGATAAGCAGCCGTTACTATTGCATTTGTCGTGAAGAAGAAAAGAAATATGAATGTACGCTAGGTGCATGCATGCTGTGCAGCCCAGATCCATATCTCCTCAGTCACTCTACTGTAGAGTGATTGAGCCTTGACAGCAACTGCCAACTCCATTTCATCAACTTCAATGCCTTGCAAATGCAGCAAGTAAGAGGAGAGCTGAAAAATCTCTTATCCTGCAGTATTAAAACTGTGTTCTGACCAGTGTTTTAACATGACCAGTTAACCTCTGAGTCCCTTTCACGTAGCCCATCAAAGTCTACATTTCAGGGACATGTGAAGTTTGACACCAGAGATTCACATTTCCAGCCTCATTGTTTTGGAAACAGTCGTGCTAAATCCCATTCGAATTTTTTACGTCACAAGAGAAGCTGGCACTGACGTCATCCTCGCATTTGTTTGGGGGAGTCCGAGGTGCCCGTGAGTACGCGTATAGGTTGTGTTCAGAATCATTTATACATTGCCTACTCCCTAATTACTATAGAGTGATTTTTATATAATATATATATTATTTATATATATAACTATATCGCGAAGTCATCAGCAAACTAAACAATAGTGTAAGTATAGCACTCTAAATCAATGCTGCCGCTTAATTACAACATGCCGGATCGACGTCAGATGGGGGACTTCAGTCGTAAATAGCGAACGAATAAATTATGAATCCATACATTGTTGTAGTAATCTTTTTTCCCATAAACAAACATACATACACATATCTTTTAAGAAAAAGTTTTGTGAAAATCAGTTGTTTAGTTTTTCATAGAGTTGCAGGTGCATCTATGTTGCTGCCATCGAGGAAAGATATTAAACATGCAGAGTGGCAGATGGTGAGTAAGAAATTTTACTGCCAAGATAGATATCTAAATGTTTTCGAAATCATCAAAATGATCAATTTTAGAAACTCTCGGCTATACTACTCCTATGTGTAGTTACAGATGGACAACTACCTTTAAGTAACGCTTCGTACAAAGTAGCTCATTTCAAAGAGACCACAGCGCTGTGCTCCAGTTAGGGTGGAGGGAGTGGTGGTGAGTTAAAAATAGGCCTCAGTGATTATCAGTCACCACTTAGTCAGGCAATGTGGAGAGCAGATTGTAAATGAACAGACTGAAGTGCTTGAATAGTGGCCCTTGTCGCTGGCTCACACGCAGCGAATGTAAAGCAGTAACACACACTCGTAAGAGCGTGTGCATCCACATGGTGCAACAAGGGCCTGCATGCAGTGCGGATAAGGACAGCAGTCAAAAATATTCTGCTTCAGAAAACAGCTCGGGGTTCCTATGGTCTGATCCATGAACACAACACAAGACAAACTTACAGACTTTTAGTCTTTCCAGGCCTGAAGTTGAAGAGCGGAGGAGCTGTCACTCTCTGTAATGATGTTTGACGGATGACACAATAGCTAAAGGGTCGGCAATCTGCTAGTGACTATTTTAAGGAGTTTTTTTTATGCAGTTCTTTTGAAATTTACAGATTAAAAAAAAGCAGCTTGAATTTCCTCTACACTAACCACAATTAACTCATAGCAACATACAATATGGAAATGAGCTTGTGTTGCAAAAGTTAAACTATCACAGCACTATATTTAACTCTGTATTGGAACCTATCTTGTAGAAATTGTGGCTAATTTCTGGCTAAATGACAACACTCATTCGACTGTTGTTTGGATATGTAACATCTGTCTGCTGCTGTTGAGGGCACCAGAAAATTAACCGCAGCAATATTACGGACCGTATCATGAAATTACTTACACGTGTTTAACGAGAACATGGTGCAAATGGAAATTAAATTGTTAAAGGGCTCATTGGGCCGAGATGGCGCATTTTGAAAAAGTATCTTTTTGTATGGAAATTGTATTAGCTTGTAAACGCCACTGCCTATGCGAATATGAGCCTTGGGTCTGCTGGGTGTAGAGTGTGCTGGAATTTTGAAAGTACAGCTTTGAAATTTTACCAAGCCAGTCACCGGGGCTTGTTGTGCAGCTGCAGAATCAAAATTGACTCACTTGAAAGGGCCACTTGCACCTCAAAGCGGAGCAGCATCTTTGGCCGGACAGAATTAGCGTTGGTCCCACTACGGCTGCATGGACAGCTGAGGACCTCAACGCCGTGCTCCTCAGCTGCGCGAGTGGCGGTGGGTGCAGAGCTACTCGACTGCCTCGGCAGCGAGCGTCTGTGATCCGAGCCCCATGTCGGGCCGGCAAGAAGACGATTTCGTCTGCTAGCCTCGTTTATTCAGTTGCCAAATGCTAATTGTAGCTTTGACAGCTACAGTAGTGTTAGCCACAGGAGCTAGTGGGAGATAGCTGCTAGCTTGCTTGCCTATGCAGTCTAACAAAATATATGCGTCACGACATGTCTGAAAACAGTGACCAATCACCACCAAAATGAATACGCACATTCCTATTCTTATCCACTTTAACCTGTAAATATGAAAAAGGAATCTGATTTTGATTTTGTACAGGTGGCTTTTTCCCATAGAGCTCATATTTAATGTCAATAAAATCCAAAATATTGTGCTGATCACTTTTATATTTTCACAGGCTTGAGTGGAAAAGAGTAGGAAAAGCCATATGAATTTTGGTGACGATTGGTCACCGTTTTCAGACACAAGAACGTGACAAACCAATTACGCTTGCCTTCTTCCTTCAATGACATCGTCTGGCTGATGTGTCAATCAAGCAGTCTCCTCCCAATTTAAATTACTAACATTTTCACATATAGACCCATTAAAGGAAGTGACAATATCCAGCACAATCAAGTTCATTCAAATAGCAAGTGAGGGCTGCGATGTAATATTTTGAGTTTTCGCACACAAAATTCTCACATTAACAGCAATTTTACTTTTATACACCCAGCAGATTCATTTTTTTGATGCAGTGACCTTTGCTAGCGAAATTCTTATAAATTAACCAATTAATTTCTCTGGAGTAGTGTCAGTAATGTCATGTCATATGTAATTGTATCTTCACTTGGGTTAACTTTAAAGAACAGTTTACGCTGGTGTAGTTTAAATAATTGTGCATATATTGCTTGGTTCTAATATCTCCAATAGCAGTGAACAGGTGTTGATATATGTAAATTCAGTTTTTATCCAGCAACGCATTTAAATATGTAAAAATCACAGATTGTAGCAAATTATATGACTTTATGAAGAATGTGTTTGACATACAAAATCATACGATAATAACTAATTCAGACAAGTGCTAATTGTTTCAGTAATATTCTGTCACTCCTTCATGCATGACTATATATGTATAATATGAGTATCAGTAGGGCTGATATCTTCCACTTGAGTGTCTCCTCTTTCCTGTAACCATCATAAATTATGCATCATAAAGATTTCACACACCTCAGACTGCTGTGACAGACACATTTGCTAAGGTTGACATGACATAACATGGCAAGAGGCCATGAGAATGTAAAACAGATTCCTTGATTTATATCTGTGAAGGTCTAAATATACATTGAGGACTGTAAGGTGGGAAACAGCATGGGAACGCACAACCAGTAAAAAGTAAACAATAATGAAATCTAACAATACCAAGCAAGGAGATCCACCCATCCATTATCTGCACCGCTTCTCTTCACAAGCGTGGCAGGGGATGCTGGCACCTCTCCCAGCCATCTTCAGCCACCCTGAACTGGTTGCCAGCCAATCGCAGGGCTCATATAGACAAACAACCATTCACGCGCACACTCATACCTAGGAGCAATTTAGAGCATCCAATCAACCTGCCTTGCATCTTTTTGGAATGTGGGAGGAAAACAGAGTTCCCGAAGGAAACCCACGCAGGCACGGGGAGAACATGCAAACTCCACACAGGAAGGCCGGAGCCGGAATTGAACACACGACCTCCACACTGTGAGGCCATCGTGCTAACCAGTCGATCTCCGTGCCACCAAGCAAGGAGATAACGTCACACATTGTGACCCCAAAGTAGGCAAAACAGTCAAAAGCTCTCCCTAAAACGTCTGTTTCTCGTGACCTGCAGCGCAGTCTCTGTGTGGATGTCAAGTGAAAATCCATGTAAAAATATCTGACGTTAAAGAAATAGAGGTTGCTTGATATATATGACCTCCATCTTCCAGCTGCCACCGCACCTCAACCCTTGCCACTTGGAAGTGTGTGCAGCTGCTGTCACATTCCCGACACCCCCGCCATCTGACTTTGGTCTTTTTTCTGCCTTCTATAGACACAACAACAACAACAACAACAAGCCATCCTCCATCACTGCCAATGGTGAGCTGACATTTTTGCCATTTTTCCGTGCTACCTAAGATGTGGCATTTGAGCAATTCAGTTTGTCATCTTCTGGGTCTTGACTCAACTTGGAGACAGCTGTGTTGCCCTCCAGCCCTCAGCAATTGTTTTTGTTGAGCTTCACAGAGACAGGTGACATTTCTTGACCGTCACCAGTTAACAGTCTTCAGCTCAGCTCATCTGTCACGGGAAAATATTTAATTGAGCTTCCCATTGTGGCTTCTTGGTATTTTCTCACACAGACTGTCTTGTTCTGAAAACTAGGTTCCAAAAGCTTAAAGACTAAGTGTGAAGTAAACTTGAGCAACCGTATTTTCAGTCGTAAATCTATTTTAAGAATACTCAAATTAGCAAACTTTCTTGATTCAGTTAGACCCATAGCGGTGCCCTAAAAACAAAAATGCTTTTTTTTCCCGCAACCTCCGGTATTCAAAGAACGACGAGTCGCCAGTTGCAATTATTCTGCATTTTTGATTGTTCAGTGAGCTGCTCAACTGACATTGTTTTTGCATTATTAGGCGAAATGCCTCAGTGCTGTTTGGCGATGCGTTGTTCGCATTATAGGAAGCATCTTTTCAAAATAATAGGGCACTTAAATGGAGCAATTTCGTTCTGGCAAAGAGAGGGAATTTCAAAGCAGTGTCGACGAGTGACCTTGGCCACAAGCACTTCTCAACCGTTTGGTTTATGGTAAAGGGTTTGCAAAAAGGTAGGTGTGATTACAATCCATTTTGGAAAAACCTGCTGTGTTGCGTGTTTTGTGGCAGCTTTTGTGTGACTAACAGCTGTGATGTATGTATGCGTAAGGGGTATGCAAGGAGCTAAGGAGAACGAGCGTGCGGGTGTCAAGTCGAGTTGAACAGCAAGTGTGTGTGTATATATACCTTAAATACCTTAGCAATGACAACGTACGAAACCAACCCACTTTCACGTGTGGTCTCAGAACTAGCAGAATCTCAACAGGCACCTTTTACAGCACGGCAGAGCATCAAATTTAAAACAATAACGCAAAGCTAATAACCCAGCCTAAATATCTCATTCTTTCAGTCTCAATGACTCTCGCCTCCACTGAGTGTCCGGTGTTCTGTCAAAAATGTCCTGGAGGCTGATTTGACAGTCGCACAATATTTTATTATGAATTATTTATTATTAACACGAACATAATTCCAAAAAGCTCCTATTCCTCTAACTCTTCAAATACCAGGATTCCCTCAGATAGGTATGAGATTTTGCTTTATGAGTCTTTTTCTGACTGGGTAAAAACATTTTCCCTGTTGAGCACTGCCATGATTCCATATGACGCGCTGCCTCAAAGGGCGCAACACCAGTTGAGGGTGCTATTTCAGTCTTGAATGCATATACTAAGCGCGCCGCATTACTAAGCGCGCCGCATTACAAGGCGCTAGCTCGGCTATTCGCGCTAGCTCAGCTGATGCAAGCTCACCAGGACTCAATGCCATAAGGAGTCGCTGCCAGAGGCATCACCCCATTTCAATGACAGATGTCATGAAACTATTAGGAGTCACTGTCAATAACAATGACTCTAACCAATAAAAAGTGTCTTGGCAATAGTATACTAGACAACGTCAGGGGAGGGACTTTACTGGTCACCACACTCCTTAGAGTCACGGTTTCAAATCAAAACCAAAAAAAAAACTCAGCATACAAGCAAACAATGAAACAAAGAAATAAGATTAACACAAAACATGTATCTCTCATGCCATCTATATACCCAAAAGAAATAAAAATAACACAAAAAGATTATAGCAATGGCTTCTTGGGAGCCACTCAGACTCAGCCAATCACATGGCTGTTTAGAGAGATGTGCTGATGTGCTTTGGGCTTTTTGCAGTCTGTTGTCTAAACCTGGGACGTTTCTTGCTTGCAATAACATAAATGATAAGACAGACTACGACATTGTGGACAGCTGCCCTTTTGTCCAGCTTTCTCCTACACCATCACCCAAACACCATGGTCACATAATGTATAAGTCACGGTCAATTTGAAGCATAGATGACTCAGACTTTGACCAGCAGGGTGTGCCAACATGCACTCTGTACAGCCCAATGAGTAAAAGGGTTGATGGTCGAGAGTGATGCTCACTCCATATAATGGGCGCGTCGCTTTACAAGGCGCTTTGTTTGTTTTGGGGAAGATTCTGGACTTTAAAGAGCGCCCTATGGCCCGGAAAATACGGTACTTAGAATGACATTACACTTCCGGGTTTGTTGCTCGGCAGAATATCACTTCGGGAAAATTATTTTGTCAAATATAACAAAGAAAAAATATTTTTCATGCTTTATTATATGCATTATATGTAATTACTTGTGACACAAAAAGACTTAATTTGGCATTTTACGAACTTACTTCACTCTAGGCCTTCAAGGAAAGCTTGTAGCTTGTGCTTCATGCAGCTCGGTGCTTGTTAAAAACTTAATAGCTCAGTTTTAAAAGAGTAGACTGCATCTAAACTTAATACTCCTTTACTCTCAATGAGGGCTGATAGTTATGTAGGGATCTGTCACGCTGGAAGTCTAACCGTCTCATGTAAGGGGCACTGACAAGTTGAAAAACTCCAAAACCGCTGTCTCCAACTCTGTGTACAAATTAAGTCGTGTGTTTTCGTATTTGTATTCCAAATTGTGTTTTTGAGGGTCTGAACGATCTTCTTTGACCTCACGTTTTCTAAGACACTATAAAGTCAAAGGTCTTTGCATATGAACACGGCCAGAGACTCTGTTACCATTTGTGTGCAGACAGAACTAACAAACAGCAGTTTATAGGCAAATTCACAGGGAAATCCAAAATTACACTAAACTTCAGATTTAAAAATAGAAGGCACATGCTTCAGGCTACCACTGCTTGCTTTCGTGACCATTTTGTTTTTTGGTCTATCCATACAACGCGAATCACAAACAAAGTGTCCCCACTGGCTACTCTGAATCGGTTCACAGTAGTTATTGACTCAATATTGAATTGTGATGATAAGTAAGTACTGCAATGCAATGATGAATTGATATGTTTACCTACTCCGAGTACTGAGCATTTTTAGACCTTAAAAACATTAAAAAATATTTTGTACTGCTTATTTTTAGATCGGGATAAAAATCGGGACAATCGGCTCTAAATGGACAACCCCTCCCCCATATTTGTCTGTTTAATTCAGGTTGCACTGTATTTACTATCATAAAAATCCTACATTTTTTTCCAGACTTTTGAACGATTGATTTAAGACATTTTAATGCCAATTGCTTTTTTTGAGTCATGCCATTTAAGACCAGTAAAGGATCTGCAGGAACCCTGGAAAAAAATCCCGCTGAATTTCAATCATGCATGCTGACTGCCCTGCTGTCATATGATTTATATAACTCATATATCTTTGTTAACCCACAAACACTTCAGTTTCTACCATGCAGAACCAACTGAGGTTTCTGAATGAATAGCAGCACTAATAACCTCCTGCACACATTCTCAGGGTGAGCATTTCGATTCCCGACATGCATCACATTAGTGTGAGGAGGGATGTACTTAGGAGCATTGGCAGATAAGCACCCTGAATCTTATCACAAAGTGGGCTAAATTATGCAAGGCACACTAAACCCACAGGCATGTATCAGAGGAGTGTTTGCATGCCAAAGTAAGAAGGTGTTAACATTGAGATTTTCTGAGAGGAAACCAAGTGCATGCCGCAGGTTTAAAGCATAACCAAAACCAGAAGTATGATGCTTGAGAACTGGCATGATGTGAAAATTCCTCTTGCATGCTTCTGTGCATTGTAGCGTTTAATTCAAATCTATGGAAGAACATGAAGTGACGTTGGCAGACACAAATCAGAGGAAGAGAAAGGCATGCAGGTTCAGAGTGGAAAATGAGAGCAGAGCTGTGTACGTAATAAAGATCAATAAATCAGGTTGTTACATAGTCACGATTCCCAGCATGATAGTAAGTCAGGAGAAGACCAATTATGCTTATGGCATGATGTCAAAATGTCGATTATATCTGCTGCATTATTGATGTAAAAAGATGGAGACCAGTCAAATAATAAGCAGAGCAAACAGCCTTCCAGTTCACCATTAAGATGACAAAACTTTACATTTGATCTGATTTTTAAGTCTGCATCCACCACACAATGGCTTGTGGTTTTGTGTTATGTCAATTTTCATGTTTCAGAATAAAGGGATTTCTGATTCTGATTCTGAACTAAAAAAATAATCAGGTTCAATTTAGCACTAGTCTAGTTAGTTTGTCAATGTCGGGCAGTGGTCCCTAACCACCAGGGCCGCAGGCCACTTTGGACCAGGCCACAGTGGGCGGCACAGATGAAAGAAAAAAAAAAACATGCAGTACTTAAATTTTTTTTAATTATTTATTTACTTTTTTTTTTTTTTTTTTCTCGAGGCTGCAAAATATTTTATTTTGAAAAGTGACTGGCTTCAATCCGTTACATCCATCTACCATGGACTCTCCGCTGGTCAAGATGCTAATCGTCTCGGTTGAGTGATGATTATTGGCATCTGCCTCGTTTTTTAACTTTCAAGGCTGATAAATTAAAAGCTGGTTTATTTTGGTTTGCTGCGGCACACTTCACTCTCTCGCTCTTTGATATGCTGGTGGCCCTGCCTGCAGAAGCAGATTGGCACAGCACCATCGGAGTAAGCTGGCAGTAAGCTGCCTGTTTGCTTCTTACCTCGAGTCACACGCACTACGGGAGCGGTCCCGCGAGCAGAGAAAGGTAAAGCGACAGACTTTGCCGATTTTTGACAAATGTCAGTCGACTACTACAAGTTGTTTATTTTCTAAGGTCTAAAAAAAGCTTTAACATTTTGTTAGTCGCTACTGGTTTAATAAACATGTACTTAAATTAAGTGTACTTTAAGTGCAGTTTTGGATTTTTTTTAACATTCAAAATTCTTCAAACCATTTTACCCACTTTTTTTCTAGAAATGAATATCAGCTTTAAATATCGGTTATCGGCCTCCATGACTATTAATAATCTGTATCGGCCCTGAAAAAAAGCATATCGTCCTATCACGAGTCTCGGTTGCATTACGCTAATATTAAACCCATTAGCTACCAAAATGAGTAAAAAATACAGACCACATACACAATATGCGGCGAGCGGCTCTTGGTAAAGCAATATACTGAGTAATATATGTTTATACACTAGTTCTTCAGGAGGGATCGCTATAAGATACCCCAGTTTTTGTGTTGCGTTACCTTAGTGGCCATAGTAAGGTTCATAGAAATACTCAGTGGATTTGCTTTTTTTATTGGAGCATTTTATTAGTCAGCCGCTGGTAACTAGTTGTGAGCTGGTCACTGAAGTATAGTAGATTCCTGTCAAGTACAAGTTCAATCAAGGCTCCGACTAATCTATTGATTTCCTAGAGTGCTTTTCCTATTTAGGGTAGTGGGTGAGCTGCACATCAAGCGTCGCACTAAGTTGCTAATTTGGAGATGGGTGGCACTGCTGTGTGGCTATGGGTATCATAATCATCGATCCAATTTAGAAAAAGGTATTATCTTCATTAGCATATTAATAGTGCAACATCATATATTATCACTTTAAGAATGCACACAGTTGTTTTATTTTATTGTATACGTTTAATATACTATATGGTAGCACTGCAATGAGTTTTTTTTTAATGATCATATTCAAGTCCAAGTAGGTTACTTACAATATTTCAGTCATGATTTAATGCCATGGTCAAATTTTCTGCATAATTATTTTACATTGAAAAATAAATCATGCACCTGCTTACATTGATTGATGACAGCAGAACCATATTAATATACAAAATACAACTATGTAATGTAGAGAAATTATGTTACGCATTACGGTGCATATTGCATAGTGATATCAAATCAAATCACTGACATGATAATCAATAATCGCAAAGACAAGTCACTATTTCCCATTGACAAATGCCACCTTACTTCTCTGTAATTAGTTTTAATTCCACCTCTAGCCTCCCACTGGAAAGAAAATTCAAGTTCGGCAGAACATTCTGTCCTTAGCTCGAGTTTGCCCACTGATACTTAATGCTTGTGGGTTGGATTGGTAAAACAGTAAATTCCCCTGAGACAAGATGCAAAACAAACAGAAAACATCCTTATAGTGCAGACATTCCGTAAAACGACCGCATATTAATTATTTAAATCTTTACTAATGTGGAGATTTCTCATGCTCATGAAACAATTTTCTTCAAATTCGGTAATGCATATATTTTAGGCTACTAAAAGTGATTGACATCATCTTCAAGATAGACATTCACTGTATCATTTCCCTCAGACAGCTAACATTTCCAAAGGGAAAAAAACACCTTACTCTATTTCTACCAAGTTATTATTGAAAGCATCCCGTGTCCTTCATTGGTCACTGAAACAAACAAACAATACACAAGACGAAGACAGCGCCGCAATATGCTCATCGTCTTCTGTGAGGATACCTAGCTCCCTCCAACTAAACGAGACGTTTTCAGAACACCTCCATCCTCACTGCAATATGGACAAGAAACACCATTTTCCCTCCCTGCCTCAGGAAAAATCTGTGGCTGACAAATTCCATCCCCAAAATGATTAACTTTATGACAACGTGTTGTACCGACATAGTGAACGTCAAACAGTGTTGGTGCAAAAAGGTTTTATAAGAACTTGTAAGTAATGTTGAAAAGTTGAAAGATGATTTCTTCAAAAATTCCTTTATACCAGCTTACTTAACACATTGTGCTGCTCAAGCTCATTATTACCAAGATTAGCTGGGGGCCAGTGATTATTTCACACTTCAATATGTGCATTCAAACTGTGGCGCTTACATAGGAAATGACTATTAGCTTGAGTGGAAAGTAACGTTTACAATTAATTAATTTCATTCGAGTGAATTTTTAAATTACATCTGTCGGAGTGTTCAAATGGCATCAGCTACTCAGCGGAGGGTCTAGGTCAGGCGTGGGCAAACTTCGGTCCGAGGGCCACATGCGGCCCCGTTAGACGTTTTAATCCGGCCCGCCGAACTTGAAAAAAATGTAATGAATAAACCTTGTTTATGTTTTATTTTCTAAATACTGTGGTTTTTCAAAGACATATATATTGTTGTTATGCTTTTGTTCACTTTAATTTAAAAATTAAATGTTTTTTTTTTTCTCCGATCAGGTGAGGTTACCAAAACACTCCATCCATCTGCTCCTGGTCCGGCCCCTCTGTCAAATTTTAGAACCCATTGTGGCCTGCCAATCAAAAAGTTTGCCCACCACTGGTCTTGGTGCTTAATTGCTTTATAAACTGAATAGAGTGAAAGAATTCAATAACAAAATCTAATTTTGGGCTCTTATTTTTCTGTATATTTTTATTTCCTAATGCTGTCTTCCTGTCATTTCTTGAAATGCTTTTTGTTGCCTAGTGCAAAGGTAATGACATTTCTCACATGCAGCTTTAGAAAATAATGAACTGAGGTTTATTAATACAGCAACCAACTACAACGGGACATAAATGTTGGATGTGCACTATTCATCCAGTTAGTTATACACAAGACTGAATTTTCTCATCTTCTCTGTGAGAAAAATGAAATGGTTGGATATGAGTTTAAGTGAATGTGATCTGATGATATTAGATTGTTAAGGATTTTAACGTGTTGACGATCTCATAAAGCCGAAAGATCGTGAGATCGTCTACAGGGCACATTACATATACAGTTTAGCTTTATGACAGCTCAGAGCTGCTGACGCGTACCTGACCAACCAATCAGCGCATGTTTGTGTGGCGGGTAGCAGAGTTGGTCCCGAAAAGAAACTCAACATCCACAGTGTGATTTGGTTTGGCTTTTTTCCCGAAGGAGAAGGCGTAACCCAAAATTATTTGCAGAGACTCCATTCTGACTCAAATGGCAACATGGCAAACGCGTTTACGTAATCACTTGCAGAGATAGCACCCAAAACATGACGCTGACAATCAAACCAAACGTAGATCAGACACACATGAGTTAAGTAGACAAATCCACCCATTTTTCGCCATCGCAGGTCGAGGACATTGTTTTCACTTCTGTCAACTGAAAAGGATTACAGTTGCTCTGGGCTCAAGATACAACCAATCACGGTCCGCCTGTTTTCTGAAGCTGAGCCGTGATTGGTCGTTAGCTGAGCAACTGTGATGTCATTTTCGGTCGACGGCAAGTAGCAAAATGGCCGCCCCTTCTGTGAATTTTACTGCTCAACTCATATTCTGCAAACGCAATATTGATCTAAATGCAATTTTTCAACAAGTGGGCCTACATAGAACATATTCTTGTTTAGAAAACTTTGGGGTTACATTCCCCTTTAAAAGAATACACTTTAAAAAATGGCCAAAAACAAGCCAACCTGCCCTTTTGATCAGTCTATACCTATTTCCCCTCTAAGAATTTCTTCTTGCTTTAGTCACCTTGGGAGGTCTCCAGCAGCGAGCGTAGAGTCATTACTACCTACTGCCAGTCTGTCGATGAAAAACAGTGTGAGGGGAAACAGGGTGGAGACAGACCATAGAGGGAGTGGCAAAATGTCTAAATGATTCCCACATGTTGACCAAAAAGACGCTTTCCAGGTGGCCCCAGTCTATGTGCTTGCTGGGGAGGAAAGCACCTCGCCGGACTCTTTCCTCCCCGGAATTTCCCGCACTTTTCACCCACACACTGCAGTGCAGGAACCCCATATGGTTCTACTTTGTGGAAAGATGCCGTTCCAAGGCAATATTTGGAAACAGAAACAAAGAATCCAGTTTTAGCTTTAGGAAACAAAATGATTGTGAGTAATTGAGGCTTTCAAAGTTGACACTTGCTCCCTTTTAAAAAATCTAAGTGAGTATGTCTTAATGAGGACACTCATACAAGGACAGTACATGTCATGCTTGTGCCTATCATATATTTATTTGTAGAGCTGGGCAATCCGTCCTGAGGGCGGAACGGTCCGGCCCTCCGGCCAGGCCGGACATCCATTTTTGGGGCTTTGTGTGACAAATTTTAAAAAAGGGTTAAATAAATTAATCACGGCCGGAGGTGGATTTTAATCTGTACCATGAATTGGCCCTGGGGCGTGTGATGTGGTCGCGGCCAAATGGGCAAAGGACAAAAATTGCCTCAGAATGCATCAAAAACAACTGTGCGTACTTACTTGCATTGGGTAATAGTTATATAATATATATTGAGTTTGTTTTCCGTGTGGTCCCTGAGAAGTGGAGTAGTTGCGACAGAGAAGTTGAATAAAGCAGTAACAGTTGGCAGCACGATGTGGCTGACTTTATCAACATAAAACAAGACGCATTGGGCACGTTCGAGGAGAAAAAGAAAGAAGAAGAATGAGACGAAGAAGGAGACGAATGAGACCATAACAAGTCCATAATAAGGTAATCTGTATAGTAAATTCGCCAGCTAATGATCTTTAAATAAACCTCTCCCGTTAGAATCTATCGCACCGAGGAATCATGCACGGACGTTTTTTTTTTTGTTTTGTTTTTTTTCACGGGCGGGAGCCGATAATTTTTATGAATAAGGCGGGAGGGTCAAGGCAGGAAGGCTACACTGATGCCGACCAAGTGTCCAGCTTTGTTTATTGCTAATAATTGCAAATGTTGCTAAGTGATAAGTAGGATGGCTGCAGAAAATGAGAAAATGTATTGAAGGTTCCCTTAAATACCATCTAACTTGGTATTATTTGAAAATATTTTGATTTACATGACACCAAAAAGTTTACAGCTTATTCTGCTTTAGTATCCCAACAAGTTGGAATGTAAAATCATTGTTAAATTGCGGCAAAAAAGGCATCCAGTGCCCCCAAAAATTAGGCAAGAAGTGACTTGCTTGTGGCAACCCCTGACAGGACAAGCTGAAAGTCACACCAACAATTTATCATGTCCTATTCATATTTTTGACAGACTTAAGTTAAAAAGCCACATTCGGATTTCCATTTAATTTGGGGTGTTCATATTGTTGCTTCTGGAAGACCATTTACTATAATAAATTCGGACAATAATCGAAAATTCAGCTGCTGCTTGCACACCCTTGGCAGAACGCTGCGCTCTTTTAAGTGCCATTCAGGTTACTTACAGTACAAACAAAAAACTCTTTGGAAGTATTCAAATTTACATCAACCACACCTTCACGCAAGACACTGTGTAATGCGTGCAATGGCACAGATACTAAGCAACAACCACACAGAGCGCAGCGTGGTAGCTACAGGATCTCAGTACGATCTTCAACCTCACCCTCTGTGTTATCTTCACCTGGTTGTGATGCAGTGACATCATAGCTGGAAAACATATTAGAAGGACTGGCTTTTTATTCTCTGAGGTGTTTGCACTGAAGCGTACCAATAAAGGTAGACTGCTGTGAATGCATCAAGGCTTCTGCTTGAGGCTTGCCTCGGGATGACTTTTTAAACTATGACTTTGCCTTTGCACAAGAGATAACTGGTCTCTCATGAATTCAGCATAACATCAACCTGCTCATCGAGCAATAAGAACTGAAAAATGAACAGTGCTAAGGCAATCATAATATTGGGGCTACGGCATTAATGCATTTTCTCTAGGCATTTTTTGGTGACCTGACTCACTGATAGAATCCGCTTCACACCCACAGTACTGAGATGCAACACGGACATACAGTCGTTGTCTTTGGCATGTTGCATGGAGTCATTGCAACACATTCACATCTAAGATTAAAGTCATCAATGTTAAAATAACATGTTGCCTCAGTCACTGCTCAAATAAAATTACATTTCAACTTGCAACCCCAAGCAAAAATGATTACATTGTTTAAAAATCACCACACTTGAACTGACCTTCACCTGAATGCATGTTTTACTTACAACTGTGATTAATGACGATGACTCACTGAATCGTAAAAAAAATAATAATAAAAGGATTACAGAATCTGAAACAAACATTCTGTCAGCAGGCCTGCATGGGGATCAGAGGAAATTACATTATCTAATCTGAAAAAAACTACTACTGGTTTGATCACAAGTGATCGCTGATCTTGACCAATCAAAAGACTCAATGTACTCAATGGTAGAGGGGGCGCCGCGATAGCATTAATTATAGGACAAGCCACGTGTGCATGCATATTGCCCGTCGTTGTATTTATTAATATATTATGCAAAGTGGTGGTGGTGATCAATTCTAAGAGCAACCAGTCCCAAAGGTTTTTCTACCTTACGCGACGCTTACATAAAACCGCTCAATGTGCATTCATGAGCTTGATAGTAAAAATTTATTTCATTCATCAATTCTGCCTGCCAAACAACATTGTAAATTTACAACACACCTTTGATCACATTTAAGAATCACAAATGCCATGCCATGTGAGTATCACTAACATGGATGATTAAATCTGAGTGACGAGCCAAATACTCCGCCAAACATCTTTTTACTTCCAATGCTCAACAGCCACCAACATCGCATAGGAGGAAGCGAAAAACCATAATGGAGTATAATAGTTCAAAGTCAGGCCTTTTTAATTACAAGCTTGTTTACTCAACCACCTGGCAGCAACTGAGCATGTACTTGTATATATGCACAAACAGGATGCAAATTGAAATCAATGAACAAACACGTCCTAAGCTACTTTCAATTAATATTACTGCAAAGGCTCTGAAGTAGTAGCGTGGGGAGGAAAAGGCCACATAATCTCACAGTAATGGCATAAAATGGGGATTTTTTTTATAAGTAATACACATTAATAGGGTACTCATATTACTATAACAGCACCAAAAGAAACCCCCCATAACCAGGGGTGGGCAAACTTTTTGATTGGCGGGCCACAATGGGTTCTAAAGTTTGACAGAGGGGCCGGACCAGGAGCAGATGGATGGAGTGTTTTGGTAACCTCACCTCATCTGAGAAAAAAAATAATAAAAATAAAATTTTATTTTAAATTAAAGTGAACAAAAGCATTACAACAAAATATGTTTTTGACACACCACAGTATTTAGAAAATAAAACATTAACAAGGTTTATTCATTACATTTTTTTTCCAAGTTCGGCAGGCCGGATTAAAACGTTTTTAACGAGCCGCATGTGGCCCCCGGGCCGTAGTTTGCCCACGCCTGCCCATAACTATCAACAAAGATAGTCATTAATCTGATATGAAATTTGTTTTCAACAATATTATTCTGTCAGTGAAAGTGAGTCCCTTGACATGCTGCCTTTGCACTGAAAGAAACAAGCCACTCCATGTAACGTCAGCATTTCGGTGTTTCAGAAAAATGGCGTGTCGCCTGCATTTTAATGAATCAGTTTTGGGGACGATAAAGACATTGTAAAACCATGTGGGATTTCATTACCACAGTTCAAATTCATATTCATGGAGGCATATACTCCCATGTGCTTAAGGCACTAATTCCCAGGTCACATGCGAGAGGTGTGTCAAAAGGCTGGTCGGGAGAATAAGCATCGATGAAAGGTGCGCGTGCCTTAGCATCTAAGAAAGGACTTAGGTGCGAATGAGGGAATATAGCCCAAATTACACTGACTTTCTCATCTCTTCAGGTCACACACTCCTCACGTAACTATCGACCGAGTGTGGGCAAACTTTTGTGCTCAATGTGACTGTAATTGATTTTAAATATGGATATGTGGGACAGGTCATTCATAGATTATTTCAAATATGGACCTAAAAAAAGTTTGTTTTAATCATACAATGGCAATAGACTCCTATTTTTATTTTATTTGAACTGAATAAAATTATTTTAACTATAATAAATTTAATAATTAATTATTTTTCCTCAGATTGTATTTTTTACAATAAATGAACCAACCATTTTTTTTAAACAAAGAATACAAAACCCAGAAATCATGACTATTTTAAATACTCAGATTAAAAAATGAAACGGACTGAAAGTGGTTTGCAGGGGATAATATCCACTCTTTGACTTTTTAGTGAATGTTAATGTGTACAAGTCAATTATTATACTCAGAAACACTGAGTCTAAGTGTAAGTCTTCATTACAGCAAATGACTTTTTAAATGCATTTTAACAAGTGGCTACAAGGAGAAAAATGATAGAGAAGATAGATAACCATCCTCTTGTTGGAAAACTCCACACCACTCACTCTACAGAGTTACACTGAAACAATGTTTTGTATCACCGTAGCCTGCCAACGCAATTTTTTATTCCGTTTTTGTGATCCAGTTGTAGACTCTACAGCAAGGGATGGCCAACTTAAATGATATGGGGGGGCACAA
Source organism: Idiotropiscis lumnitzeri (assembly GCF_059441095.1). Classification (NCBI taxonomy): domain Eukaryota; kingdom Metazoa; phylum Chordata; class Actinopteri; order Syngnathiformes; family Syngnathidae; genus Idiotropiscis; species Idiotropiscis lumnitzeri. The sequence continues at coordinate 40,121,436 of NC_142391.1, read as the reverse complement.
TTTTTCTTCAGCGTTACTGGGAGGCACATAGGATGGTCCAGTTCCCAACCTGATGTATGACAAACGAGCCATTTTAAATATGGATAAAATATATTTATGTGTCTGGTTTTTTTTAATTAATCACCACCGTATAGTATCTTAATATATATGTCATGCTCAGCGCATGTATGAAAGAGCCAGACTTCAACAAGAAAGGGTGTGAACATTCAAAAATATATGTTTTTTTTTTAAGGGATTCTTCATTGACGTTAACATTGGCACTCATAAAATAGGTTTGCATGTAAAAATGACATCAGTACTAAAATTCCGCATCCCAGTGCAAAAGCTTTCTTCTCACAAGATACATGACAAAGCTAGAAAACGATTAGCTTTCAGACTCACACATACACTATGGCAGCACAGAACGACCCTGGAGTAAACGACGTTGTTTTATTTTGCAGATCGAATCAATGATTTACGACATTACAGTCGATCAGCGATTTTACATAAAATGCAAAATATCGACCAATTTCAATCCACTCGGTGTAAAGTCTAATATTTATAGCTACAAACAGTGATCCATTGCTATGAAGAGGACAAAACCACAAAAGGATCTATATGATTATCCCACCTACTGTATTTCTGCCACTCTGCAGTCAATCAACTACCATGCCGGACATATTATACCTCAAGATTAAAACTCCACAAGAGTTCCAGAGCCAAACAATGCTTTCTGTAGGCCCAGAATGAAGTGTGACTGAATGGATGTACAATGAAAAGGAGGAAACAGATGTGGAAGCTGAAGATTAGATTCCTGTCAGGCCTGCTTATACAAAATTCTGCGGCCGAGCTGGAGATTGACTGGAAACGCATGCCAACACTCACTACTGCTCTCATAATTCACAAACAGAGTGCAAGAAGCGCTGAACAAAGGTTATTTCTAGATGATGAATTTATAGTTTGCTTTCATCTAACCACGTGTGCGCTTAAGAGTGGCCTATTAGACTTGCAAACAAAGGAGAACAGCATTTCTATTTCTAGCTGGTTATTCACTAAATAGACCTTCAAAGTGTAGCAATAAGTAACAAATGGAGCACATTTTCAACACAATCTTGTGATACGATAGATGCAGATCAAGCCTGGAAAGTATTATTCCAAATAATCCACAACTAAAAGCTTAATTTAGCGACAGTTTTTTTTCCGCCAGACTTTTTGTTGTCATGCTGTGACATGACAAACAACTAAATCGGCCTTAATGTGTTGTAATTTTAATCTCACGGGCCAACACAAGCCGTTAGAAGGCCAAAGACAGTAACACCATGAACTGTATAGCTGTGCTATAGTCTTTTAATTTCTTTATTGCCCTATAAGCATCATGGCTTTTATGTTTTTGTATTTGTTTCAGAAATTAAATAATGAACTGCAGCTTGTATCATGAAGGTTGAACTTTATTAAAGACAAGGCTAGTTGGGACCAACGTAATGGACTCATGTGTACGTGTGTATGCATGTGTGTGTTTGACAATTGTGGGACATGGCCTAGTTTGGATGTGTACTGCTCCCCAGGGTGTTCCATTATGCTCAAATCAATCCTCTAGGCGTTTAACTGCGAAATGAAGGAGCAACTGAGTAAAGTCTTAATCCTCACCCTTGAACCATCTGCTATGGGATGAACCTTTGTAAACACTTCAGTGAGTTCCACAGTTTTGACACTGGCATCAAATCACCTGCCAAATTATTTTTGAGAACAAAGATTATTCCCTTGTTTTCTATCCAAATACAAATCTCAACACATTCAGCCCAAATGAGCTTGCAACTGAGGCCATTTGTCTATGCAAAGGAAGCACACCACTTGGACTTTTAAAGCTGCAGTCCAAGCTACCTGCAAAAGCCGCAAACACCATATGTTTGCCCTGGTCTCAAACATTGACCTTAAGACTGCAAAAAGAGCAGGGTTACAGATCGAGTGCGTTCAATTGTTCTTGCATGCAAAAAAAAATACAGGTAACTGTTGTAGTCCAAGTAAGCAAACAATGCAAAGCAGCCATTAATTAAGAACATCCTTCAAGAGAAATGTGAATTTCTATTAGATACAACGCAAAAGGGGAAATGCAGCTGCAAATAATCATCTTCCATTGCATGCACACGTTTGGGAGAAATCCCAAAGTGCCATTTCACTTTTTAATCACACATGTAATGGGAAGGTTGGATAATGTTTCCTTAAAGTTTTGAGTGTGGGTGCCTTTGTTGGTTTAACTTGTTGAACCAATAGAATACAGTACACCACAGAGAACATGTGATGTACACCTGCATCATTCTGAGAGATTCGAACATCCATCCATGCAGCCTCTGAACCATTTATCTGTATCTAGACTGAGTCAATATATGACAAAACAAATTTTGCTATGAATACATATTTCCCGTAATAAAAAAAAAAAGCTTTGTTGAACTCTGACAAGATCAAACCTAACTGAACATTATAATCTTTTTAGCGGCCTACGTAAAGAGGTGTCCAGATGGTCAGTGAGGGAATCTCAGATTTTCAATACAATCTTGTCTATCCTTGATTTAGACTGACTCAAAAACTGGAAGCCAAAATGACCAAAACTTAAGTCCAAATGTAGCAAACACATTCATTACATCGGTAGTGTGAGGAGGTAGCCTATATTATGACTTTGCAAACAATGTCAGTGACTATGGTAACCATTCTATATACAGTTTGTGGATTTGGCCTGTTGAGCCAATCCAACCATTACAATTCAAGACCAAATAAAGCATTTTTTTCAAAGGAAAGTGAGTTTGAGAGGCCTAACCGGCAAGTTTGTCTACCACCTACAGAATGAAGTCTGAATGGCCAATGAAGGCTTTTGCAACCCAACCTCGAAAGCGGGGACACTGCGATGCAACACTGACAGACACTCTCCATTGAATTATTTCCGCCATAGTGATTGAAATCCACGCGTGCAAACCTCAACAGACACATCCATACACGAGAGGGAAAAGGCGACGTGCTACTTACGTGAACACGAAAAATAAAGTAGTCGATCCCACAAGGAGAGTGGCAGCTGTGGACACCGGGATGTATTTGGTGGGTTTAAATCTCTTTCCAGCGCTGGTGGGCATTCTGTAATTTCCACATTCCTTAATGGTTTATCCCGGGTGCAATAGCATGTAGAGAGAAAAAAACATCCAGTGTCGCCTTTCTGATGCAATTATAGGTACAATGAGTCCAGTCTTTGGCAGACAGGAACAGCTCAGTGACTGAAAACCTGGAAATCCCACCCTTCCAATCCAGCCCACTGGTGAGGTCACTGGCCGCTAGAAAAGGTGGAGCCTACACCAAAGTGTCCTCAATCGTGAACCAGGCGGCGCTACAGCCTGCATTCCAGGAGAGAAACAGAGAAGGACTTCCAAGTTTTATGCTAACAGCTATTACAAACTCAATTCTCCTTCTGCAACGAACAGATCAGTTGGTTTATTTTCTCATTTTAAATATTGAGAACTACCGGAATATAACGACGTTTCCCCCCTGTTTCGTCTAGTTCGTCCATTTTTTGTTGGATTTTTAGTGCTGGTTTTAGTCTGTGTATTCCTAAATCGAAATCATTCTCAGACGTTCGCTAGTTTCCATTTGAAAGCAGAATAATCCCTTCCAGCCGCTATATAAATGGTTTAGTTAAGAGCGCCATCAAGCGGCCGTTTTATTAGTTGTTGCTCCAACGAAAATTCATACTTTCCCTGAAAATGCCACAATTTGGATGATAGTATTCCCGTTTAACTGTCATTATTCCACATTCCACAAAGTATAAAAAATAATTTAAACTCCATTGCATTTTCAATCTTTTTTAGTTATTTGGGACATTTCGGGAACTATTTTTAAAGATAAAGATGGCCTTTATTAGTCCCACAACGGGGAAATTTTAATTTTAATGGAAGGTCATTCCAGACTGAAGGACTGGCAACAGAAAATGCTCAATCCCCTCTGAGGCTCCACTTTGTCCAGTAGCAATGGACGAGCACACTTTTAGCAACAATCAGATATGAAATATTGCGAGCAGTTTTTGTTCCCAAACTCTACTTTAAAATAAACTGAAAAATGGTTGAACCAACATGACCAGTATTTATTGGCTTATGATTTTGAAACTAGTTGTCCATTAATGTGTATATGTGATATAAGTAAGGTGAACATAAATTTATTTGGGTTCACTGTCATTGCGGCCCTCTGAAGTATATTAAAACTAGGCCTGTCAAAATGAAAGTGTTAACTCAGAAGAGTGATTTTTTTGTAATTCAATTAAATATTTTAACCCTGTTAGCTCAGTTTGATTTTCTTAAAAAATAACTCAGATACTGCAAATATTGTACCATATTAGCTGGACATCTTTAGCACACCATCTCAGAACAAAACACCCTGCTCAAGTTAACACTGGGCCTGGCAAACCAACACTGGTGGAGTGTTGGTGTCTCAGTTTAGATCAAATTCAAGAATCAAAGAAAGTTATAATAACAGTCTTTGAATTAAATATACTTCATCTTTGTTGATTTTTCATTAATTCCAAGATATTATTCAAGTGAATATCTGTTAGAAGCTTCATTAAAAATAGTAGTTAAAATTTGAATAATCGCTCTAATCGCAATTAATCCTGGCATTTTTTTTGATTAATTAGTTAAAAATTGTAATCACTTGACAGTACTAATTATAACATAACCGTGTTTTAGCGCCAACAGTCTGCAATCACCACTGTACGTTCAATCGTTACGCGTAATTTGTCAATTTTGACCCAAATCGTTTGCCGTACTGCTTAAAGGCAACCTGCTAAAGATTAGCTTTTTTATCTTGTGTGCCTGCTGTATTTTTAGTTTCTGTGGCACGGCTGTCGCCTGGGTAATGTGGACGTGTTGGATGTCCCTTCGCCCCAGCTAATATTAACTGCTAACGTAATTTGACTAGAAAATCGTCCTTTGTCGTAACGGAACGTTGCGTCGTTAACGAAACGCTAGTTCAGTTTAGCTAATTTGCTAGCAATTGATAGCAAGCTCGTTGGGCTGATAAGGATGTCTTACAGGAAAACTCTCAAACTGATTTGTGCTTTCGCTGGAGGATCTGCCGCTCTGGGACTGGTGGCTGCTGCTGCCGACTCGCGTGGCTATTTCGGGGAGCGAAGAACCGAGGGAGGCGGTCGCTGGTCCAAACTGTCCGTGCTTCAAGCCGCGCAGCCGGCGTGGTCAGCGGCGAGCATCACGCCAGTCCCCACCGGGCACGCGTGGGACGTCAACTGGGACAAGTAAGATCGTGTCTTTGTATGATTCATGACTTGGGCCGAGTTGGCTATTTTGTGGTCTTCTATGAATATATAAGATGCGTAAGAAAAGTTCCAGGACTATTGACTGCGGGAAATAAATTTCCAAACTTTACTGTGAACCAGACGACCAACCAACACGTCTACAAAAGATCCTCTTGCGTTTGCTTTGTTGAGTGTGCGAAAAAAATTGAATTTTGGCAGTACAGCACCTTGACTACTTAACAATGCCCCGAGCACCTGGCAGTTTCCAGAGTATTCAATTGAATAATCTGTAGGATATTTAATTACAAAAAGATTTGTTTGTGTGAGCCCTATTCCTTACTCACGGGCTCAGACCCATTTTGAATAAATGGACAATATTAACACGGTCAAGATGAAGGAACTGCGGAAGATCCCTGAGGATTCCTTCCAGAAGTGACAGAGCGTGCACATCAGACAATAGCAGTGGTTCCCAATGTTTTTTGGCTTGTGTACCCCCAACTAGAACCTTTCTGTCTTTTTAAAATATATATATACCTTAAAATTTGAACTTTTAATTCCTAGACATTTTTGGCGTCAAATGTCACCTTGAAAATATATGAAAGGCATTTTAAACATGTTAGCCTGTGTAATTATGTAAAAAAAAAAACATGAATATATATTTTTTCAAAGGACTAATTTGAATAACACAATGTTTGATCTTTATTTCTTTAAAATTTGGTTGTGACTTAGCAACAACAGCAAAAGGGTGCGTCAGTGTGATGAGTGTGAAGTCATTGGTTTAAGTAAACGCGATGGAACAAAGCCTCGAGTGATCCAAGGTGACTGCTGCTTTGCAGGAGAGAACCTTCAATGCTGTCCAATGGCAAGAAGAAGGAGAGTGCAACCGAAGATCTCAGCTCAGAGCAGAACAACGGCAAACCGAAAGCCACACGCAACATCCTCCTCATCCGGCATTCGCAGTACAACCTCAGCGGGATCACCGACAAAGAGCGCATCCTCACTCCTTTGGGTAGGCTTCATGTCATTTGCGATTGAAAGGCATTGATACCGCGTGCTGGGTGGCAACGGGATAACAAGCGATGATTCGTAGGGCCCGTGACTGATTGGCTCGCTAGACAATCCATTCATTGCCAATTTTCTATAGTGCTTGCCCTCGTTAGGTTTGCAAGTGAGCTGGTGCCTCTCCCAGATGATTTTGAGCGAGAGGCAGCATACGTAGGAGTGGTTGCTAGCTATTTGCAAGGCCCATATAGACAACTCTTTGTTTCACATCTATGCACATTTTAGATTCTGTAATGAACATAAAAAGTATGTTTTAGGAGAACATGCAAAGTCCATGGAAGAAAGCCAGAACTAAGATTTCCATCCTGATTCTGAATAATAGTTAGTTTCACACCTGCATGTCATTTTTACGAGCTGTCTGCCAACCACACAAATTGGGACCGCGACCTACTTTTGGGTCCCGACCCACAAGTTCAGAATCTCTGTTCTAAGGCATCCAAAATACCGATTTCTGAGCCATGGTTTGCTTTTTTTGTTTTTTTTAATAGAAAATCCTTTACAAGATGCTTTTTGGCCCAACGTGCTGAACAAATAGTTCTCCCTAGTTTAATCCCTCAAGTCAGCTACTGTGAAATTACCGCCAAGATTACATGAGGTTGTGTGTATCCTCAGGTCGAGAGCAGGCAGAGTTGACAGGTCATCGCCTGTCAACTTTGGGATTGAAGTACGATGTTCTGATCCATTCCAGCATGGCCCGAGCCACAGAGACGGCACACATCATCAGCAAACACCTTCCAGGTAGTGCAGACGTGCCAGGCAGCTTTCCACACATAATCATCTTGAATGCCTTAAAGATGGTGATTTGGCAAACAGAATGTCTTTTCTTCTCGTCCGTCTGGTGTCTCCGTTGCTTAGACGTGGAGCTGATGAGCTGTGACTTGCTCCAAGAGGGTGCGCCCATCGAGCCGGTTCCACCCGTCACTCACTGGAAGCCTGATGCTGTGGTGAGAGGCGCCACCCCCCTCCTCAGTCTTTGTTAGCGTTGTGCTGCCCATGTTTCTGTGCACGTCATGTCAAGTGCTTGTAAAGGCTCCAAGTCAAAGTAGGCCATAGCATCAGTAGACCGACATTGTAGCAGGAGTGAACCTCAGGGAGAATACAGTTCCAAAATGGGCATGTTTAATGCCTCTATGTCTACGTTTCGTAGGCCTTTTTATTTTAGAATTCGGTTGAACTGGCTGATTTGGAAGCTGTGCTAATTTTCTGGCAAAATTTTTGCTGTTCAGGCTACAGGCTGTTGCTCTGATAAAACACTTATCTGCACAGGCAGTATGTTTGTTAGTGACGTTTGAACATTCCTAATAATTTTTATAATTTTCAGAACATGTTAACACGGTACTATAAAATCAATAAATTATAGAGAATGACCATAAATGTAACATTGTTGCTGTTATGGGTAGAGTCAGAGGTGGGCGTGTCACTAAATTTGCTGGTCCATTGTTGATCTGCGGCCTGGGCACCCGTCTGTCATAGTTAGTCCGTTATTATTTAAAGCCGAACCAAACTGTGATCATCAGGCAGTCAGTCAGTGTGTCATCTATTTTAACTGTGCTTCGGTCATCGCTTAGGTCAGTAAATTTAACCAGTCCGCAAGTTTGGCAATTGTCACTCCATCAAAAAAAAAAAAAAATCATGTCTATGTCCAACAGAGGAAAAATCCAATTTGAATAAAATGACTTAATCTATTGAACTATTAAGTATCTGTTAAGAATCCCCGTTGAGCTCCATTTAAAACAAAAACTCTGCGCACTTGACTATCATTTACCCTGACTGACCGTGCAACACCCAAGGGGCTTGAATAATGAACATTCTCGCCATGCTGACGTCACAGTGGCTTTCAACCTCTCTGCCGTCCTCCAGCAGTACCACGAAGACGGCGCGCGTATCGAGGCAGCCTTCCGCCGCTACATCCACCGGGCAGATCCAAAGCAGAAGGAGGACAGCTACGAGATCATTGTGTGTCATGCCAATGTCATCCGCTACTTTGTCTGCAGGTTTGTGTCTTGTACTGAGCTCGTTCAGTGTGGCTGTGCATCTTGCTGAGCTGTTACTATTTGTTTGTAATAATGTCATCCTCTGTTCTCAGGGCCCTGCAATTTCCAGCTGAGGGGTGGTTGCGCATGGGATTGAACAACGGCAGCATCACATGGCTCACCATTCGCCCCAGCGGTCGGGTGGCCCTCCGAACTCTAGGAGATGCAGGATTCATGCCCCCGGACAAACTAACACGAACCTGATTGGCCAACACGGTGCACTTGCGGAACTGGAGACGGGATGATCGGCGTTGCAGTGTCAAAGCTCTGTTTTCTCCTTAAGTGTCTTTCTTCTGACGTTCAAGTGTTTGTTGTTTTAACTACCGCCGTATGTGATTGAGGCACTGGTGGGTGGTATGAACGCTACCAGAATGTAATTCATTGTTTTTTATAAACGAGAACAGTTCCAAACCAAAACATTGTTTGTGTCGCTGTCTGCATTGGAATCGAATCAGGTAGTTTTATTGTAACTGTAAGCAGAGCTAACAATAGTTAACAGTACAACTCTCTTGGTGTTTAAAAAAAAAGACACTATCTAATTTAAAATGTTTCAATGTAAATGTGGCACAACATTACATTCAAATTCAAACGGAACCTCATACGTTGTACACTAAAGTTTGAGCTGTGTGCGTTTGTGGTGTCAGCATATCACACGAGCAGCCAAAGTGCACCTCAGTCGCCTGGGCTCTGGCTGTACTGTAGTGAGCTGATGCATTGCTGCGCCCTTTTTTTCTTTCCTTTCCAATAAAGATAATGGAAAAAAGCACTTAAGTAGAACCCGTTTCCAATTCCTTGTTGAGTGGCACCATGTGCCGGAACCCATTTTGGAGCAAACCCTCCCAGGCCACCAACAACTAGCCGCACACACTCAGCAGTGGCACTAAACCTCTCACTGAGACCGTTGGTTTCTTAATTCAAGTGCTCGTTTAGGCTTAGCGAAAGACTGAAGAGGTGAACCTGTCATACTATCGACTACTAATGGAAATCAAGGCTATAGGGAGGTACTTTTGTAATTCTTTTTTTCCACATGTACAGAATAGTAGATGTGTTCAACTGGAAATAAATCGGAACACACTGAAGTGAATGGGAGGAGATTTTATTATACTTTTTCAACCCTACAATGTGTGCAATAAAAAAGACAACATAATTGAGTTTGGCAAATGTTGTGACTTAATGAAGATGAGATCACATTTTGAACGGTCGAGGATGTTACCTTTCGCCTAGTCAGCCGGGCTCCAGCTCTCCCGCATCCCTAATAAAGATAAACGCTAGAGAAAATAAATGAATGGATAATGTTTAACTGTTAAAACTCCCCCAACTCAAGCGCACATCGAAACAGCAAAACACCCCCCTAAGTCAAACAACTGAAAACTTCAGGACATATAATGTTGGTGTGCTGCAGTCTGCAGCAAAGGATGACACCAGTTGACATATTGAAAGTTTCATAGACCGAAGTAAAGTAGGAGTGATGTTTTATTGACCAGTTGAAAACAAACACGTCCTTGACATACAGGAAGAGAATTGATCAAGAGTTAATGCAAAAAGCACAAGAAGCATGGTTTAAGTTTTTAGGCGGACGTTTGCAAAGCTCTACACATTCAGAAACATTCAAAGAGCAAAAATATTTCCTCTTGTATCCTGAGAGCACAAGCGTGACGACAATCTCCTCAGAAAAGTTGTTTGTGCTCTCTGAGAAAGGTTGAATTCACCAAAAATTACATTCAGAACAAATCAAGTGTAAGTGGAAATTGTTTTTTTTATTTATCAAAACATTGGCCTTTTTTTCCTCTTACGGCAAAGAAAGTATCACCCACTTAATGTTTGTACACATTCCTCCATTATTTAAATTGAATGGGAAACTCTGCAATGCTTTCGTGTCAGCCAGCGATTCCTCTTCAAAAATAAAAAATAAAAAGCGATACTGACCAGCTCTCAACTTGTCTCCAAGTTTTCTTCTGCTCTATAATTGCAATATAACACTCCGGTGTGTGCGCATGTTCGCCTCCCACAATGGATGCAACTTGAAACTTTACCATGAGAATAATCCAGAAAGGTTGCCAAAAGGAAAATTCAAGACGTCCTGGATCCACGGAGAAATGATCAAAACAAATCCATTTATTGAGAAAAATAAAAGCATGGAAGATTCATTCAGTGTTTGCTGTAATGTTACAGCCAGTAAGGTTGCCCAAATGTGAGCTAGATTACGCATGTGTCCAAATTGACAGAACGAGTCCATCACTTCAGAAAATTAAGGCAAGTACTGAACTGAGGAAAATGCAGGAAATGGCAGTTGATTTAACATCTTGGACAATAAAAAAACACTTTTGTGCTACTGACCAACATACAAAAAAATATTTTTTTTTTTCATTTAAGAACATGTTTAGTGCTGACAATCCCACAATTAAAATGTTTTTTTGGGGACAGACTTCGGGGCATGTGGCTTGTATTCACAATATCCAAAAACATTGACTTGGGCTATGTTATAGGTGCTCCACACTTTCCACAGACAACATCACCGTCAAGTTACACGGTCTGCACTGATAAAGTACACACATCACTGAGGTTTCTTTTTCCATTTTTTTTTTAAATATTGTATGTGCTGTAGTTCAATAATAGAACTCTTCTATGCTATTCCAGTCTTTAATTTATGTTTGTTTGGAGAGGCTGAGGATGACATGGCGGGGGAGTCGATCCTTTAAATCGACGACTCGTTCAAGCGCTTGAGGCGAATGTGTTGGATGTAGCTCACGTTGGCGGGGCTATAGCGGCTGGGGCTGAAATCCGGTGAGGCGGCCTGGCGGGCCGGACTGAAGCGACCCGAGGGAGACATGAGGACGCTGGATGGCGAGCCGGGAGTCTGATGCTGCATCCTGAGTCGCGATTTTACCACTGCAGGGCTGGGCCAACTGGACACAGTCAAAGTACATTACCATACAGTATATTTGTTATTTTATTTTCATTATTTTTATGAAGGCTTGTTGAGTAATATTGTCTATTAACTGCACCGCGTTCCAAATTATTCTGCAAGTGTTTTTTTCTTATTCTTGTAGTCTATGCAAATGCCACTCAGCATAATGTTCAAGTCATCAACTGTTAGAGAATAATTTGAATGTTTTTAAACAAACCTCCCAATGGATAGCACAGCAGTGCTTCAATACAAATTATTTTATAAAGCGGTGGAGATTTTTACCTTTGCTTCTAGAAAAGAAAATAGTGTACTGTTATACAAAATGTGAATTAAAAGAAAAAACAGTTGATTCTGTGTATAAAAACAATTTGAATTTAGACTATTTTCTTGCATTTGTATCTCATGTTGAGGCTGTTCAGTCGTATCTTATATTGGCTCTCATTAGAGAAATGTGACCAGAGATTACATAATAATTCAGTGTATTGTGAACTATCATTAGCTAAATAGAACAAAAACCTGACAGTTAGCTAAACCAGTTGTATTATTCAAAACAGTATTAAGCACACATACAAACCTTTTCATGTCTGTGGAAGAGTAGGACCTAATCGTGCTCATCCACTTGTGAACGCTGGGATATTTTTGGAGATCTACCTCTATATCCCCTATTGCTGACAACACATCTCGATCCAACTTGGAAGGTGAATCTCTGTGAAAACATCAAACAATATGTCTGACCTCATATCTGTGCCTGAGACACCTCAATGATCAGCAAAGAAGACATCCGGATGTTAACAGGAAAGGGGAATACAGTAATACCATTATTTATGAATCCCCCAAATATTCCAAGTCACAAGCAATCGCTCTGTCAATTTTTTTCTTGGTGTTGAGAGCCAAAATTGAACTTCCAAGAAATAATCGCAACAATACAACTTTATTTATATCGCGAGTAAACTTCACGCACTTTTCCACGAGATGGCTTGATAAAATCTGGCCACAATCAGTTCATATTATAGTGGAAATAAAATCTTGGTGTTTGCAACTTAAAAATGGATGTAGATGCTGTTGAAAGTCAGGAAAGTGTGCAGAAAATGGAAAAAAGTGAGAAATACACCATATATTAAAAAGAAAGTACTAAAACTAATAAAGACTAAAGTAAAAAAATCGAAGCTCTTTTGAAAAAATAAAAACAAACTTGCTCTAAAAACAAAACAAGAGTTTAAAAAACAAAAATCCAAACAAAATCAGAATGGACTACAATGAAGACTCCCAAACTATTACAACCGTGAAACTCACCCATCGATAAAGAGTCCTCTTCTACTGTGAGGTGGGGTCTTAGGAAGGAACTCATGGGAATTATCCAAAGACTTATAGGATGCTGATGACCCCGAGCTGCTCAGGTCTCTCCCACCATGATCCCACGATTTGGACCTAGCACACAAGTTGCGCATCCCCCTTGTCCTGCTCAGCAGTTCCAGGCTGTCCTCGTCAGCCTCAAAGAACTCTTCGGAGCTGCCGCTGCCGCACCTATCCTCTGCGTCCCCTCCCTTCAAGAACTCGTTGCTCTGGGCGCTGTGGCCAATCGACAGCCGCTTCAGCCCACAGCTCAGGTCTGTGCTAATGGCGGAGCCGTAGGAATCGAGGGTCTCTCTGAGTCGGTTCCCGCCACTGCTCCTTCTCTCCCGGCATCCGTCGGGGCTGTTTGGTGGTTCTTGAAGCGACATGCGCCCAAACTCCACTGAGAGGTTGGAGACTGGTGAGAGCAAGCTGGAAGCGGCTGGAGCGCTCCGAGGAGATACATTATCGCCATTGGAAATCGCATCTCTTGAAGAGGAGCACACCCCATTTTTGCAGACGTCGGGTGAAAGGAGGTCCTGCTCGGCTGCGGTCTCAATCAAGTCTCCCCCGCGATACTTTAATCCCATTGGCATGATGTGGAAGTCGTGACCTCCCACTGCACCCTTCAGGTTATCCATAGATGCAGCCGAGGAGGTGATGCAGGTAAGTGCTGCATTCTGCCGATTCTTTATCTCCTCAAGGCTGATGTCCTCACCCTCATCCAAGAAGGCACCAACAGAGATGGAGTTGCAGAACCTTTTAGGCTTGCCTGTAACCAGGTATGATTATTTGAAGACAACATGCCAAAGTTAAGCACTTGCTATCTAGACTTTTAATTATCTTAATTTTAACAACTTTTGAAGGAGTAAATAGAAGTAAAAATATGTTGATTTGTTCATATCCCCTGCCCGAATTGGGCCAAAAAGCATCATAAAACATCAAAGAAAGACAATCGCAAATAAACAGATCCAATTCATTTATCGGGACATGAAATGCTTTCAATTTTGTTGGCAGAAATATTCAAAGACCACAAACCACAGACACATTGCTAGAAAGGCAAAACTTAATTTCTGAAATGTTGATTATGCCAGTGAGCAAAGCACAGCACGATGACCTCACAGTGCAAAGGTCGTGGGTTCGATACCGGCTCTGGCCTTTCTGTGTGGAGTTTGCATGTTCTCCCCGTGCCTGCTTGGGTTTCCTTCGGGTACTCCGCTTCCGTCCCACATTCCAAAAACATGCATGGCAGGCCGATTGAACACTCTAAATTGCTGCTAGGTATGAGTGTGAGCGCGGATGGTTGGTTGTCTATGTGTGCCCTGCATTTGGCCGGCAACCAGTTCAGGGTGTCCCCCGCCAACTGCCCGATGAAAGCTGGGATTGGCTCCAGCACCCCCTGCGACCCTTGTGAGGAGAAGTGGTACAGATAATGGCTGGATGGATAGTACATAAATGTACCTGGGGAAGGAGTTTTGAATCTGTTGCTGGTCTCATTCTCCCCCTCTTCACAAGTTCGTGGAAAGAAATCCCTCTTACTGAGGTACTCTTCCAGCTTGTGGAGTCCCTTGGTTGATGACAGATCCACAAAACTGTCAAGGAAGTCCCAGTATTCCGCCCAAGGATGTCCCATCTCGTGAGCCAAATCTCTGTAGAAAGAATACGCAGGAATATTAATCACTGAGACTGTTACGACAAATATAGAGTTCTTTGTAAGTATGGCAAAGTACACAAGCATGCCAAGGGGAAGATTTGTTTTCATTCTATTCCAGACCTACTGGACCAAATATTCAAATAGCAACCCATTCACAATAGTTGAATGATATAAATATTGAGCTCAGCAATTTTGGGGCATTTGAGAATTTCAATATAAAGGTAAAAATAAACGATCAAATATGGATTGAATGAATACAACTTCAATGTATGAAAAGACAACAACTACTTTGCAAATGCAATCCCACAAGTTTACAGGTTTATAAACACGGCTGCCTTGCCTGCCAACCCGCTCTGCACCACGGTCAGGATCCGACTTCAGAATGTTGTGGAAATGCTCTGCTCGATTCCTCGGCGGCGTCTTCCAGGAACGGCGAAAATCCACCGCCTAAAGTGGGCGAGTACTGTATAGTTTACTAACATAACAATGGCTCAGATATTACCTATGACGCAACATTAGATCTTTTTGCCAAAACAAATTAGGTGAACACAGATAAGAAGTGAATGAAGCTCTGACTTTAGAGGGACTCAGTGGACCAGCAAAGGCTGTGACAGTCATCAGTGGATCCAGCGGTTTTTTGGCGTGTCGTTGGATCAGTGAGAGACTTTCTGATGCTTCAGGCGACCACGGAGTACCAATGAAGGGCTGAGAGGTGTTGTCGGCTGGCCTGAGCAAGGGGATGTAGCAGCGGTCTGTGAGTAAGCAGAAAGATGGCGTCACAGAGGAATCTACCTTAGAGATCTAGTTCTGTTATGATTCAGGTTTTTGACGTGTCTCTATAATTGTGAGAACAAATGACAGAGTATTTTTGTATACCGTACTGCACAAACCGCACTTCAAAAATAATTTTACAATATTTTTCTGCTATTGCTTACTTTATTTTAACTGTGCATTATTGTAGCAGCAGCACTCAATAGATTTAGATTAAAAAAGAAAATGAAAGAATTTTTAAGGAGAGGTCAGCAACTTTAATAAAAGCGATGGGACAATATTTCCTCCCTAACAAAAAGACACTGTCAAAATGCTGTCTCTTTCAAAAGGTCTGGTTGGAATGGCCCCTTCAACATGAGCACAACGCATAAACGCAGGGTCACCTATGGGAAACAGGTCCAAGGTCAGGGACCAGACCAAGGATGGCTCAGAGAGCCTTGATGAGGAATAACACAATTGGACTGTGTTTTCCCTTGCCTGAATGCTGGTAACCTGGGCATCCCTCTCGAGGCCTGGAGGTGGGGCTGGAAGGCGAGCGTCTGCGGGTCGGGCCTCCACCCATGGGGCTCAGCCCCAAAGGACATCATGGGTCCCCCTTCCCATGGGCTCACCACTTGAGGAGGTGCTAAAGGGGTTGGTTGCGTAGAGTGCTGGGCAGTGGCCAAAGATGGGGACCATGGCCATCCGATCCACAGCGACAGAGGCTGGCTCCTTTCCGGCAGGGAAAGAGCCTGAGCTGGTATGCGAGGCAGAGAAGTTCCGACTAGATATAGTCAGACTTGCCTCCACACACTGCTTGGGTACTGGAAACAGTGCTCTTGAAAGCGATGATCTTTTCCACCCTCGACTTACCCATGATGAGAGGCGCAAGAGCAGGTGTGGGCATACTTAATGTTCCGGAACTTAGCGTCTGTACATTGGGTTCACTACGGTGGACGAAAGGGTAGCCTCCCTTCGCTTTTGGGTAGGGGGACGGGTCTCGCAGCAAACAGCAGTTCAGAGTATCCATCCTCTTTGGAGTCCTTGGAAGGAGTGGTGGAGAGTGCTCCTTCTAGGGACTCCATTTTTTTTCTGGGTGACTTGAATGCTCGCGTGGGCAATGACGATGAGACGGGGAGCAGCGTGACTGAGTGTAACGGCACCCGATCAGAAACAGACAGTAAATCGGATTTATATCCAGTGAGGGTTGGACTCCGCCAAGGCTGCGCTTGGTCACAGATTCTATCATAACCTTTATGGAGAGAACTTCTAGGTGGAGCCGAGGTTTTGAGGGTGTTCGGTTTGGTGGTCTCAGAATTACATCTCTGCTTTTTGCAGATGATGCAGTATTATTGTCTTTTAAAAGCTGTAAACTTCAAGTCACACTGGAGTGGTTAGCAACTGAGTGCGGGCTGGGATGAAAATCAGCACTTCCAAATCTGAGACCATGGTCCTCAGTCAGAAAAGGGTGTAGTGCCCTCTCCACATTAGGGATGAGATCCGGCCCCAAGTGGAAGAGTTCAAGTATCTTGGGGTCTTGTTCATGATTGAGGAGAGGATGGAGCGGGAGATCGACGGGTGGATCAGTGAAGCGTCTGCAGGGACGTGGACTCTATAATCGGTTCGTTGTGGTGAAGAGGGAGCTGAGCCGGAAGGCGAAGCTCTCAATTTACCGGTTGATCTAAGTTCCTACCCTCACCTATGGTCATGAGCTGTGGGTCGTGACTGAAAGAAGATGCCAAGCATTTACTCCGCAGGGGTTCGGGGTTCTCTCTTAGACATAAGGTGAGAAGCTCGGTCATCCGGGAGAGGCCCGTAGTCAAGTCACGGCTCCTCCACATTGTGAAGAGACAGATGAAGTGGTTCGGACATTTTGTCAGAATGACACCTGGGCGACTCCCTGGTGAGATTCTGGCCTTCCAGGAAGGCCCCAAGGACAACCCAGGACACGATGGACTGACCATGTCTTCCAACAGGCCGATGTGGCTGGGGAAAGGGAAGTCTGGGCTTCCCTGCTTAAACATCTTCCCTGTGACCCGACCTCGGACTAGCGGATGAGAATGGATGGATGGATGTGTGCATATTACAAAAAAAAAAAAAAAAAAGATTCCAATGATGTCATTTTACCACTCTGACACTTACAGGCTGTTGACACGACATGATTAAGTCTTTAACTCATTCACTACCGGCCAAGCAAAAAAAAAAAAACAAATGGATCTTTGACGTCTCCAGCCGTCAATGGCAGTAAATGTGTTAATCAATCTTGCTCTACTGAAATTGCAATTACTACTTAAAAATGTTAAAACAGCGCATTTTAAACCAGGATTCTGGAAAAAAGATGTTAGCATGGGCATTACAATATTAAATACATTGTTGGAAATGTGTTTGTTCTTACCCTCCAAAAAGTCACTTATTTTCTGTCTTACTTCTTGGCTTGTGTTCTTTCTGGTACAAATAATCTAAGAAAAGGTGGAAAAGAGTCAAATGTTAATACAGACAGCTGTCACGATACATCTGCTGCTGAATTAGGAAGGGAAAGAATGTGCTTATGCTCATCTAAATTTAGTCAACAATGTGCAGCGAGGGATTGCGGCCAAACGATTTGGAAGGCTGGCCATAAGGTCAGAACTTCACAAACTCACACCTGAGGGTGTTCCACTATGACACTCATTTACTTTAGTTCAATACAGTACATATACTCAGTGTGATCAACTTCAGTGCATTTCTCGAAGGCAATTGCAGTGCTGTACTTGTTCCATTTTGTTGTGATAAAGCCTCATTCCAAAACAGAACATTATTTTTTTCTCCTCAAAATTATCTACGCAACACCCAGTAATCACAACAATTTTTTTTTTTTATGCATCTTTGGCAGTCGATACAGCCCGACATTTAATTTATTATAACGCAACAAGATTGGTAGTTTCCCCTGTTCCTCTTTCATGTAACTCTCAAGCTCTATCAGGTTGGAAGGTCAGCAAGCGTGCACAGCCATTTTCAGACCTCCCCAGAGATGTTTGGATTTAAGTCTGGGATGTGGATGGGCCACTCAAGGACATCTACAGAGCTGTCCCAAAGCCACAGTTTTTGATATGACAGATGTTTCGGGTCATTGGTATGCTGAAAGATGAACCTTCATCTCACTCTGAGGACAAGAATGCTCTGGACCAGGTTTTCATCCAGGATGTCACTGAAAATTGTGGCTGTCAATTTACCCTATAACCTGAAAGTAGCAGATATGTAACTGTAGCCTTCCCTAGATTTGCGCCTTGTAATCATCCCGTCTGAAAAATCCTTTTGACTTCATGGTTGGTTTGTGCTCTGACAGGCATTATCAACGATGGGACCTCATATAAACAGGTGTGCGCCTACTCAAATCTTATCCACTTTTGAACTCCAATGTATCCATGAACTCCATGTATAAATATCTCAATGATGATTAGTGAAAAACAGGATGTGTTTTTAGTCGAATGAATAGTAGCCTGTGAATACTTATGTACACGAATCCTTATACTTTTTCATAAGTGTGGGAACATTTCTGGACACTTTTTTTGCATAGTTATTATAGGTTGTAGTGTGTAGGAAGTAAGAGGATTAGGCTTTTCTCTTAACTTTGTAACCATGGGAATACCGTTGTAAATTGTTTGCATTTTTTTGGATTCAAAGCTTGTATTCCATTTGAGGGTTTTATTTACATACAAATGCATTTATTGCATACTTTTTTTAAGAACCAGGTATCCCATAGATGAAAAACTGGGCATGATAGAGAAAAACTGAGATCAACTTTGGATTCCGGACCCAAACATTAGTTAAAGACAGCTGTCAGATCTAACTCAACAAAAAATGTGTTCTCCAGTCTTGTTTATAGTGCCATAACTCCATTCTAATGCGCTAGTGCCCCAACTTGGCCAGGTCTGCAAAAGTCCTTTGTAGTTGCCCACAGCTCTAGTTCCATTTCAAATAAAATTTAAGACTCATTTCCCAATGTTCCATGTTGTCCAAAATTGCTGCAGTACATAAATATTTTGAATTCCCGCCTAAAATCACATCACTGTTTTGATGGTTACTTTATTGTGAGATATTACCAGAGAGTTATTTGGTAATTTCATTTAATAAAAATGATCATTTATTTTGAAATTTGAAATTATTGACAATCATAGAATCCTAGTATGAATGCTCACATTTTTTAGACTTTTCAAAGATTGATTTAAGGCATTTTAATTCTAATTAAGACCTTGTTTTCAAATTGTTTTTTCAGATCTTTTAAATAACCCTGCGTATGTCTACCTATCATGTTGGCTTGTTTCTAAAACCAGCATGGGATTCAGATGATTGAAATGAACACATACATCACAAGGCTTGTGGTTGTCACTGTTCTTGCAGTTCTTATCTGTGTCAGGATGAGAGCACAGCACGTTGACCACATCTGGACACCCAAATTTGCAGGCAAAGTGGAGTGGTGTTTCAAAACCCTGACACACGTGAAGAGCAAAACACAGTGTCAACACTGACCAGAAAATGCTTTGATCTGATGAGTCTTTGTTTTTTTCCCCAATGGGCTAAAAAAAAAAAAAAAGAGAAAAAAACCTACCGCCTTATCTGGAGTGTTGAGGTAAAGATCGACAATGTAACGAATGCGCTTCTGCAGCATGTCTTCTTGGTCATCGGGGTACATGAGGCGCATAAACTCTGGGTTTTCTAAAGTATCCAGCAGGAGTTGGGCGATGCCTGCTTGATTCTCCTTGGCTGCCACGTGCATTACGTTGTACCTGCAGCCCTCCTGAGCACACATTGCAATCAAACAGTCTGAAGAAGGACATATCTTTTAAACAGTGAATTGCCTACATCATTTACCTAACCAGATTAAACGGGAACTTAACTACTTAATACGCAACAAGAACAAAAGTCTCAGGATGCCCCTTGTAATTGATTAATCAATTAATGTTTGGGCAAGACCTTCCAGTTCCCACTTAATATTTATCCTTCATTTTACAAAGACATTTTGCACACTCTTATTGCTTCTAAACTTGTTATAAGAGTTTAGCAATGGCTTTTCATGCACAAAGCAAGATCCACGACGTATGGTTCCAAGTGTTTAGGTATGGAAGAACTTGAGAGCTCTGACCTCATCAACCCAAACACATTTGGCATAAACTACAACAGAGATTGTGAGCCGGGTGCTCTCATCAAACAAATGTGTCAGAACAGTACAGAAATGTATCCCAAAGAAGCAATCAAATATTTGGAGCAAATGAAGAGATCTTGTAGAATAGGTGTATGAATTGCTAATGAAAATGTTGGTAGAGCATTAGACCAATGGAAAGCTGAACACTGTAGTACAGCTTGAACGCACATCATAATGTCAGAACAGAATGAAGGAGCAAGTAAACAGACCAGCATAAAAAGAATGTTAAGGGGAGATCAACCTATCAAAAACGTAACATGTCTGTCACTACACACACTCACACATACTCCCTTCTTGTTAAGAATCTCAGGTGATTTGCGGAGAAAGGCAAGGCTACACCCTACACAGGTTGCAAGTCAAATTGCAGGGAGCAAAGAGACAACAACTCTCAGTTATTGAGCATCTGACTGTGAGGCCAACATGCTGTCCACACGCATCACTTTTCTCAGTCACAAGTCATTCATTTTCTAAATGTGCACATGAAGCACCATTGATGTTTTTCAATGATAACAGCATGGGGCAATTCCAATTGGACTGCTACTTCATTTCATGTGAATCCCAAAATTCACAGACATTCCAGAACATGGTGGTAAACAGATGAGGTAGAAAAGAGTTGCATAGGTTCACCTGCACAATAGTGGGGTTATCCCCTGAGCCAATGAGATAGCGTGGGTTGCTCCAGACAATGTCAATGAAGGCCACCTCATCACCTTTCTCCACTGCTTTTCTCAGCTTGGCCGTCAAGTCCTGGCTGCGTGGGCTCTTAAAACTGTTGGCTCGTTCCCTGTTAATGGTATCCACTTCCATGATGTCTAGTGTGTTGACAAAGACAACAGAGTGAGAGGCCAGTACCGCAGTCCAGGTTCAACTTTATACTTTGGTTTGCTTTGTACTAATCCAAAGCATTGAGCGAAACACAATTTTACATACTGTACCTTTACTGGCGGTTTGGCCTGGTTTAACAGGAGACACGCATGCCATAGATTTGTTGGGAGAGGGGAAATAGTCACACATCCCCTTGGCAAACTTCTCAGCATCCTCACGGTTGCAAAAGGCTTTAAAACGTGCTCCCTTCATCCCCTTTACAGCTTGAAGGGCATCCTTCTTATCTGTATACACATGTGCTCTTTCTATAGACAAACAATAATAAGCATAAATACATGTTTATTGTGAACATGTCACATTATTGTCCATGTTGCTGTGTAATCAAATTTAAAGTGCTTGCTCCGACAGAAATCGAAAAAAAAAAAATCATTGCGCTTTAGTTGCAGATGTACATTCACCCAGACATGATATGGGAGAGGTTTAGCAGCACAAATTCGAATGCTTCAAGAGAGACCACATCAATGCTTACACACACATAGCAATAAGTTCCAAACGTGTTGAGTTGTATCGAGAACAACAGAAATAGAACAACAATGTAGGTAATGTAAATAAACAGACACGCATTGTCAATAGCTTTAAATAGGACAGTACAGATTAAGGATATATTTGTTAATCGTGCAACAAGAAAGTGTCCAGTTGGAAAGAGTGGACATAGAAGACATAGGTGAAAAATACATGCCAAAGATGATATTGTGAAACAGTTAGATGCTAATATGGTACAAGTTGGGACTATAAACAAAAAAACTATGCTTTCTTACCATTTCGAGATAAAATGTCCTCCCACAGCGGACATACTCCATAATAAAAGGCCGGGGAGACTTGTGCTGCTTTGGAAGGCGTTTTCATTGCTGATTGAGAACTTGAAATCTCCTCTTCCTCTGGCGGGTTGAGCCCCACACCGTAGCCAAAGTCCAGTTCCTCATTTGGGCTGCTGCTTGCTGCACCAGTTGAGTTGGCACACGGTAAAGGTTTGTCATGGTCAGCTGTTGAAGCTACGCTGTCTGCATCCCTTGCCGAGGAACCGTTGTCCGTTTCAGTGGTATCACGCTCCGATCCAACAAGCATCCGTGCCAACTTCTTTTCAAAGATAGATCGGGTGGTGGCCGTGATGGCGACGCACTTCAGGTCT
Source organism: Idiotropiscis lumnitzeri (assembly GCF_059441095.1). Taxonomy (NCBI): domain Eukaryota; kingdom Metazoa; phylum Chordata; class Actinopteri; order Syngnathiformes; family Syngnathidae; genus Idiotropiscis; species Idiotropiscis lumnitzeri. The sequence continues at coordinate 40,099,238 of NC_142391.1, read as the reverse complement.
GCCCGGGCAAATTCCTCACGCAGTTCATCAGCAGTTAGGCCCTTCAGCCTGGTTAAAACTGCCTCCATTTTTCAGTTCCCTGGAAAACATCAGAATATGACTCAACTAAGATGAGCATCTATAAATAACAGCAATTTTTATTTATATTTTATAAATCCAACGAATAAACTACCACAGATGACTCTGTGTACTTTCCACAAAATGATCACCGAATAGCAATCCAGAAAAATCAGATGAGAGGTAGAACTCCAGCTCGCAAACACATGCTATGAAATGAGAAATAATTCTTAAAGGATTGATGATTGGATTACAACAATGGACAGCAGCATAAAAAGACAATGAATATACACTTCCCAAGTGGACCTTTCACTTGAACAACGTGGACAGCAGGGAATTCATACTTGCAAGTGACAATGCATGTGGATATAAATTCCAAAGCAGGTGTAATCATAGTTATAGTTCATTCGAAGCTAGGTAGTAACTTTGACAACAGCGCCTGAGAATTTTAGTCAGTGTTATTTTATCGACGAACATGCCAGTTCCACAGCAATTGACACAAATTGTTGAATTGTATTTCTATCATAAGCATATTGATCTTTTTTATTGTAAGAGCAAAAATCTCCATCCCTTCTTTTTCAACACTCAGTATGGTTAAGGCTTGCCAACTAGCTGTGCACTTCCACATCTGTCACACTGTGAGCAAAGTGCTCATCAGCTGCTTTTTCTTCATTAAAGGGGAAGTCAACCCAGCAACGTTCCTTACAAGAATAAGTTCTATGCAGGCCGACTAGTCAAAACACAGCATTCTGACTAATAAGGTGTTTGTGAGCTGTGATTGATCATTACTTGAGCAATTGTGATGTCGTTCTCAGTCGACAGAAGTGACAACATGGTCACCCCTGAGGTGGGTAAAAAAACAGGTGAATTTTGCTGCTTAATTCATATTCCACAAATGCAATATTCATTAAAATGTCGTGTTTAAAGTTGTGGAGGTGCATAGAACACTTTTTTGAAAATAATTTTTGGGGAGTTAACTTCCCCTTTAATATCACCACCCTGGTTGAAATGTTAAGACACTTGTAACCCTGCTGATATATAAAACCTATCGCAAAAAACAAACAAACAAATAAATTAATAAATAAAATAACCACATATGCAGGCTAGCTCAGCCTGTGCTAGCAAGTTTGCTATCATATCAATGTGGTTGGACAGCCGGGTAGTGAGCATGGCTAGCATGGTAGAATCGGCTCTGATGAAATCCTGCCCACGAGAAACGATTACAATTTCAACAGAGACGATCTAGATGTGCAATACGTAATATTATATACATATACATATTTGTTTAAATATACGGATTGATTAGCCTATTCATCGCATGCTGTCACACCCAACTGTCATATGAGGTGGGTTAAGGCTGCAACGTACAAATTCGATACGTCTTCGGGGTGATGATGCCGATAAAAAAACAAAAGTGCATCTGATGACATCTTGTAACAAATGAGCACTCATACTCACAGAGCAACATGTTTTGTATTTTACGACGAGCTTTGGGTGGTCCTCGTTAGTTTAACACAGATAAAGTGGAGGACAGACACAAAGCTGAGGACGGTCTGATAGTCTCGTCTCATTGTTTACAACGTATCCTGCGCATGCTCAGTTTCAAGAGTGTGAATGTTACGTTCCCTGTCTGTAGGATTTTTTTTTACATTTCAGCGAGGACAGTACACACTCTTTACATTAATATAAATTATTACAAAACGTCGCCCAAAATATTTGGGGACCATAACAGAAAATCTATTGCTATCTGCATATACTTAAGTGCCGTTTTTCATTTCGGTGCTCATCTCGTCCTTATCGTACATGGTGTTTCTGAATCATGATGAATACTCAAACTTAATTTGTACGTACCCCAAAAGTAGGTTGTACGTCTCCCAACATTACCCAACTCCAGGCAACAGGATTTAAAAAATAGTTAACGACGACTACATGATTTAAAAAGCAATTAACGTCAACGTTCAAAACTTGAAAACCAAGACAAGGACAATACCTGACATACGTCAGAAGAACATACCGATATCTATCTATCTGTATAGATATAGGTACGTTGCTAACAGTTGCCTCTCAGAGCTGACAACTACAAAAAGACTGAAAACCTAAGTTGAATTTTTAAGTGCATTGCGAGGCGGTCGTGCTAATGTTAGCTCTGGGGTATGAAATACGACATGCTGTGCACATAATACAGCCTACATTTTAGAGTGCAGTTTTGTTCTACGTAAAAATAAAGTATATAGAATGGGTGTATGACAGCGACAAAAAAAAATGCATGCCCACCTCCTTCTCCGCGACCAGATGGTTTCAAAATACAGACACCAAGGACCCAGTGTCGCCCAGCATGGTGCCTGAACAAAAATGACGAGGACTGAAGTGAAGCATTTACTCAAAATGTGGGTAAATTGCTAGTAAATATTGCTATATTATGAAAACGTGAAACAGACATCATTTCATCAATTTTAATCATAGAAAAAAATACATGACAAGAACAATTTTGAAAGATTCACAACACAGAATTAATGTTGATTTTAAGCCATTCCCTTTAAAATACACAAGCGTACAGGTGTACAGAGAACATTTAAAATTACCTACCCATCAGTTACAGGAATAAAAACCTCCCTCCCTGTCTGACGGCAGCACCCAACTGCAGAATTCTATTCTTATTTTAGTATTGGGAATACAGTAACAGCATAAGCCTGGAAATATTTGTTTTAATAACTCTGATTTTCTTTACACTATTAAACATTTATCATTAATTTACAACCATACGAAATGAAATATATATTAACGTCTGGAAACAATTAACTTAGCCCAGTAGTCAAACAAGATCATTATATGATATATGATCACCTCTCATCACCATGTGCGCAAAACATTTTGCAACATGCTACTTGCGTTCTTTCAGTTACATTTTCATCAACGGGCATGCTGTCAGTTAAAGGTGGCCCGCATACTTGTACAGATCTTCTCACTCAAAATATATTACATCTTGCACATACCCTCAGCAAAACAGTATTCATTTGAACAGATTACATAACAGTATAGAAAAGATTACTTAAGGCTTTTCCCACCACATACAAACCACAGAAGTCCATGCTAGACAAGAAACCCCCATACATAACGGAGACTCATGTTGATGCGGAGTATAAGAACGTGTGGTCAAACCATTACAATAAAAATGAAGACCTACTGCATTGTAACAACGAGAATCCCAAAAAGCTTCGTGTGCACGATGTTATGACCTTACCACCACCAGCTGCTTACCGGTCAAGCAGTAACCCTGTTAGTTAAATCCTGAATGAATGACATCAGCTGCGTACAGGCACAAAAAAATGGAAGAACAGATCTTAGCCACTGTGGCGTACTCACACCTCTTTACATTTTGTCGTCAGTCAATCGTCAAAGCCACTGATTCCAAAGGAGGAGCATACTGAAAATGTGAACAGCTCAAATGCTCTATCCCTTCCAACAAATTAGAATGTCAGTTTTCGGATTGGTGTGGTCAATGTGTAATTAAATCTTAATAAATAAGTGTCACAAGGGCACAACATAGTTTAAACATAGGACAAATAATACCAGCCAAAAGAATAAAGCTATAAGTATTACTCTGCAATAGCACTCTTGTGATGATTAAAGAAAAATGTCAAATGTTGACAGCCATTGTTTGAAAAGAAAAATGGAATAAATGACTGAACAGCAACTTTGTGGATAAAACTCCACCGTTGTCATAGCCTGACAAAAGTTTGCTTTTATGACTGCTGCTGTTCCGCTTCAATATTATTTTCCACCACTGTGTTGTTCGGCGGGCTCAATGCATTGGAAATGTTGTTTTGAAGACCCAGTTGAGCCAGTCCTTCTTCTGTGTTTGGCCATGAGCTGATTGACTCATGCACTGTTACTGTGTGCTCCTCCATCTGCTTTTGAAGGCTGTCCATCTCTTCCCTGACAAAAAAGAGGAAAAAACATCACAGTATATGCTATGTAACAAGGCACCGCTCTTTTCCGCAAAGTTATCCGCTGAAGTCTGAGGTGAGAGCACGCAAAAACATTGAACTTAAAGCGCAGTTTAAAAGATTTTTAAATTTAAACTAAAAGTATCATTCATGGATTTTGGGGAAACATAAAGTGTGAAATAATCATCCAAATTCCAATGCCACGTCACAAAGTCATTTTTCACGTTAAGAGAAGTTAAAAAATTATCAAAAGAAAAGGTGGTGTCAAAGCTCAGTTTCAATTTGCTTTTCATTAGGACAGCCATTTTTATTCTTTGTTTACTGAATATGTTGACCTGTTTTACTTGGAAAATTAAGCCTTTGCTTTTTTGAGGCGGATAACTCTTTGATTTAAGAAAAAAAGGGGAAAAGGCGTTAACTCAATGCTCAGCATTTGATTTATTTCCGCAGGAGATATTTTCCTTCTTTTTCTGGAAGTGGCGCCCTTAAATTCTTTAACCTGGAGCCTCTTTTACAGTTTGTTGAATGTGAAATAAACACCTTTTATTTATTTGACTGGGAAATGTGTTTAATGGTAACATTGCTAAATATTAAGTATACAAGTGTGCTCCATTCAAAATGACTCTAAATATTGAAACTATATAAAAATGTGAACATAGGCTAAACAATAAGCGAAGTTGGACTTTGGTTCGGACCTTTTAATTGGAAGAAACTTTAGTCGTGGACCTCTGCGACTTTTAATTCAATACCCCTGCCTTAGGGCTTATAAAAAAACCTCAAGATTCTTCCTTTTGTCTACCTGTGCACAGCATTTCTAAGCTTTCTCACTGAATTCTTTCATGTACAGTTACTTACACAAGTGAGGCACAATGACCTTGGCAAAAGAGTTGCGGTTTTCTTGGAAGCGCATACAGTACTTCTGCTCAAAAGTTTTCCGCAGGAGGATAAGTCAATGCTTTTGCGAAATATGTTCAGGGCAATTGACTTTGCGATTGCAAAAAAAAAAAATTTTTAAAAATCATGTTTTCTCCTCCTGAGAGGAAAATAATCCAAACTTGTTGAGACAAATGGGGTGACATAGAACATATTGTTTAAAAAAAAAAAGAAAAAAAAAAAGGTATTGAACCATGCTTAAAAAAATGTGCTAAGTTGGTCAGAAGAGTAAAGTTGGCACCGCTTGAATGTTCTTTTAAAAACTTTGTGCAAGCAAGGCAATTCAGCTTGCCGTGATGGATAAATAGTTTGATTTAAATTCACTCTGTTAAGTTCCTTTCCATTAAACAGGTCATGAATATTAGATTGAAATTTTCAAAAACAATCTATGGCATTTGGAGGTGCACAATAATGATGTGAAAGATGTTTGGCTTAACTGGCATTAGGATGAGGGGGTCCTTGGAAAAATGACGCCCCTGTAAGGGGTCGCTGGACCCAAACAACGTGAGAATTGCAGAATGAGAGTACAACAGAGCATCTTACTTGAGCTGCCGCAAACAGATGTGCAAGTTGTTGAGCGGCTCTTTGTTGACCGAAGTTGATGGTTTTAGTAACTCGTCAAGAAGTGAGGCAGGCACTGGGCAATCAGGGATCTTTACCGGCGTCACTGGGTTGGATGGGGTCCCTTCACTCTTCAACTCCATCCGTTGCTGTTACAAAAATAGAATTGCAGGGCTTTTTAGCTTCCTCAATGGAATTACTGTAATGGGTGAACAATGCTGGCTAACAACATGAAATTCTAAAAACTAACAATTTTTCCATTACTTGTTATTGCGTGACAGATAGTCAAATGCATTGATTAACCTGTTATGAGTATATTATTACTACTACTGATATAAATTATTACTATATATGTACGTTATTACTTGTATCAGAAGGGAATCAATTATTCAAAAACAGTGCATAGCTAACATGCTAAATATATGCTACAAACACACCAATCTAATATTCACACTTTCACAGATTGACTCTTCCATAAGCAATAACGTCAAGCAAAAGGATGCATCACCTTCCTCAGACGGTTCTGTTTGAGGTCCTGCTTGAGTTGCTGGTTTTGTAGCAGAATGGTCTTCATGCTGTTCTTCAGCTCACCCACTTTAGCTTGGAGCATAAACTTGTCCTTCCTAGTACCACTCAGCTCCTCCTGGACTGCCTCCAACTCTACCTTTATGTTCTGTGACAGACAGTCTTAAAATAAATCCACCCATTTGAAAAAGAGGCGGTGCTGATCATGATATTAATTACTGCTCTGGGCAACTTGTTCAGTGCCATTGTTTTTTTTTTTTTGTGTGTTCCTTATTTGACATTCATCATTTAAATAAATACTTGCCTGCAAAGCTGTGTGCAGGCTGTCCAGCTCCCTGTGCTGGCACTCCTCCATCATCTCCAACTGCTGCTTCTGAGTCTCAATCTCCCTCTGCCTTTGTTCCACCTCCCACTTAAGGTCCTCAACCTGTGAATCGTCAGCATTAGAATTTGGATGAGACAATGTGTTGGTCAGAACACATTTCCATATACTCAATATTAGGATTTTATTTGAAGCGATAAAAAAAGGAGACAGCAAAACTTTGTTTTTCAGTCAAACCGCAAAAAAAAAAACAATGTATTGGTCAGAACACATTTCCATACCCTCAATATTAGGATTTTATTTGAAGCAATAAAAAAAAAAAAGGAGACAGCAAAACTTTGTTTTTCAGTCAAACCAAAAAAAAAAAATACTCCTTTACCTCTTGATTAGTAAGGGGCTTCTTCGACAGCTCTTCATCTAGTTGTTTCTGGAGGATCTGGAGCTGGGAATGAGCTTCAGCCAGCTCCTCTTGGAATCTGTTGATCTCCAGAGCATGCTTCTCATCCTGTGATCTGTGGAAATATGCAATGAGGGTTGAAAAATGTGAAAAAAAAATCTAGGAAGTTTCCATTGCAAATATATCTGTTCTGTTTGAAAATGTAGCGACCAAACTTGACTTTTTATACGGAAAAATTAGACTTGCGGAAGTCCACTCTACCTACCTGTTATTTCCTCGATAAAATAATCAATATTTAATGTAAGCAATTTACAAAGACTGTATTCTGTAATGAACATACTGTAGCTTGTGGGCTTCATGTTGCAGAGCTTTGACCAAGTCTTCCTTGGCCTGCAGATATTTCTTGATCTCTGACAGTTCCAACATGGCAGCCCTGTAGTGCCTCCTATTGTGGGCTGCTTCAGCTTTGGCTGTTTCCACCTAGAAAGACAAATTAAATAATGAATAAGCATAAAGTCACTAAACCAAAACATGGCACCCCTGAGTGCACTGACAACTTGTACCTGTTCTTTAAGATCTTTGACTTTGCTTTTCTCTTTTTCTAAGGCAAGTTGTAGAGTTTGCACCACCTGCTTCATTTGTTGGTCCTCCTCCTCTTTGCGTTTCAAAACAGCTTGAACCTGAATAAGTGGGTGTATGAAAGAACAATTCACTACGGTTTATATAGGAATATGATCCTTCACGCTTGTTCAGTTTCAAGAAGCCCTCAGGATGCCACTATTATCCACAGTGTACATAAAACACTCCAACCTAACACCATTATTTCATCAATTCATGTATTACCTGCAAGTTGAGCTGTACAAGATCAGCCTCTCGCTTTGCCAAAGCAGATTCCAAGATGTTGGCATGTTCCCGCAGTGTGCTGTGGGACTGTGTCAGTCCAGATAATTTTCCTTTTTCGTGCTCCAGCTCAAGTGCAAGTTTCTTGTTCGCATCTTCTAGTTTTCGGATCCGCTTCTTGAAGCATCGGGACTCTTGTAGCTTTTGAAAAATTGACATAAGGCCATTAAAGAAGGCAGCAATGGAAAAACCAAGGCACGTGTTAGGGGATTTTTTAAAAACGAACACAATCCAAAAATGTTATGACCCACCTCATCTTCTAACTCCAGGACCTTCTCCTGGTACTCCTCCAACTCTGTGGAAGTGAGGTTAATTACTTCCTCAAGCTCCTTCTCTAACAATGCCTTGCTTTTGGTCACAACCTGCAGTGCAGTTTGAAGTGATTCAATCTTCTCCTGAGTAACAAACAAAAAATTGGGATTTAGAACGCTTGTCTTCAACAAAAACAATGACAGAATTTTTAGACCTTTATCTAAATGTGATAACTTTTCCACCCAATAAGCAATTACCAAGTTATTACAACAAAACCACTTGTGTGTAAAGATGGAACTTAAATGCATTAGGCTTTAAGTGACGTTTTTATTTTGGTGCACGATAATCTTAACATGAAAAACTAGTTTAAACCCAATGCATTTTCACCACTAAATGAGGACTCTCCAGCAAACATTGTGACTTCACTTGTCCCTTATTTATCTGCCTTCAAATTTAGCCATTGCTCTAACAACTTTAAAACATCTGAAGTTCTGAAGCCTTGTTGCTGTTTCATCTTGTGGTTATTTATAATCCCACTGACTCTTACTCTGGCTTTATAGCTGAATTTCCTTTTTAGACAATTGATACTTTTGGTTTCACACAGATAATAGATGAAGCGACCCCTAAAAATGGTCCACTAAATTGGGTCTTTCAACCTCAAATGTAAATTACCATGCAGTGCATACTACTTCTACAGTATGTCTGACCATTACTTTATAAATGTTGAAGCCTTGGCTCATTGCCTTCGTCCTGACCACAATGAAAATTATAGAGGCCACAATATCAGTTCATCAACCACTAGAGCACTCCGAGCTATTGCTTCCTTTCCATTTTATACACTGGTTCGAATGATAATCTCACAAATTATTTCTACACTGTTCTGTTTATTTGAGGATCATCATTAGTCTCTACCAGTGCAGAGACTATTATTCCTGGTGTTCACTCATAATCAATTTAAAACTTGAGAATTGGGGTGGCACGGTGGAAGACTGGTTACCACGTTACACTCACAGTACAAAAGTGAAGGGTTCAAATCCAGCTGCATGCGTAGTGTGTGGAGTTTGCATATTCTCCCCGTGCCAGCGTGGGTTTTTTCCCACATTCCAAAAACATGCATGGTAGGTTGATTGAACACCATTAATTATCCCTGGGTGTGATTGGGAGCGTGTTTGTTTGCTTGTCTTTGTGTGCCCTGCAATTGGCTGGCATCCAGTTCAGGGTGTACCCCGCCTACTGCCCAAAGACAGGCTCCGGCACGTTCACAGCCCTCGTGAGGCTGATAATGGATGGTTAATGACATTTGGTACATTTAGTAAGCACATATTAGGCACAAGTCAAATTATGTTCAATTCAACAACTTTCAAGATAGAAGTGATTATAGACGAACTGGCAGACCGTTCAAAATTACCGACAGAAGCGCGGTTAAAATAACATGACGGACTGACCGACTGATTACAGCTCAACTTGAAATTGTAAATCTAACATGCCTTTGTTCGTCATTGTTAATGTAGTGTTGAAACTCACTATTAGTGGTAATAATCCAAATGGCAGGGAACTTTCTTTAAATAAAATCCTGAGGGCGAATGTCGAGACAAATGTTGAATACATGAGCAAAATGTATTTTATACAGATATAATATAATGCAATATATGTAACTATTGTTTGGCGGCTCTTTGTTGACTACTTGTGTTAAAAAAGACAGTTGTTTAAAGTTCCCTTGGGTGCTATGTCACGGTACACTTCGCCATTTACCTGTGCGAGGTGTTTTTGCTTTTGCTTGTGTCGCCAAATGCGGAAATAAATTGTGTGCATGTACCTGATTATCCTACCAGTAGTACCAGGTACCACTCAGAAAGATCATTTACTATTAATTGTAAAGGCTTTCTTTCAGTTCGCTAGTATGCTACCATGCTACAGTGTAGTACAGTACATGTCGTATAAGGACCCTTTTTTGCCGGTCAGTCCCCCGCCCCCCGGCCGCGACCGGGTTACCCTTCCGGCCTCGATCCTCCAGCCGTATTCATAATAATTGTCTACCCCGTGCTAAAAAAACAAAAACAAAATGCGTCCGTGCATGACGCCAGAGATGCTAATAGCAGAGGTTTATTTAAAGATAATTAGCTGGCCAATTTACTATTCAAATCTGCTTACCTTATTATGGGCATATTATGGTGGTAAGTGAGTCGTCAAACCAAAGTGGGTTAGTGGTTTGACGACGTCACGTATGTGTGCACTTGTCCCACGCATAGGCTAGCTGTCTTACACAGAGAGCAGAACTAAGCTGTTACTCTCTTCGTCCCCCTCTTCATCTTGGTCTCCTTTTTCGTTTACTTCTTCTTCTTTGTCTCCTTCTTCATGGTTTCATTCTTCTCCACAAACGTGCCCAATGCAAGGAAATGCACACAGTTGGTAGTGGTGCTTTTGACGCATTAGGAGGCAATTTTTGTCAATTTCGCCGAGTAGGTTGAAATGAACTTTTAGCCGCCTCACGACCACACCACATGCACGAAGGCCGATTAGTAGGCCGGACTAAAATCAACCAACGATCTTGCTAAGTCGAGCCCTTTCTTAGAATTTGTCACAACCCCCCGCCCCAAAAATGAGCATCTGGCTGGATCGCAGGGCTGGACCTTTCTGCCCCCGGGACGGACTGCTCAGCTCTGGTCATATGTTTCAAGGTGTTACGATCTGACAGTTTTATACCTGCAGTATGTGGTTGTTTCCACCATCTGACATCTGAGCTTTGAGCTTAACCAGCTCAGCCTCAGTCGTCTCCTTGTCAGTCAGGGCCTCTTGCAGCCTTCTACTCAGGATGCTCACAGCATTTTCATATGCCTTGTGTTTGGCCTTCATCTCCTTCTGAGCGCTGGTCAAATCTGTCCCCAGCCGCTTCATACGCACTTTTTGCTCCGAGATGGCTCTATTTCAAGCAAATCATAAAATGCATTATATTAAGGAGAAAGCTGAAATGACCATGTTGAATGAATGTATACAATTTTACAACATACTCATGCTGAAAGGTCTTTGTGATGTCGCTAATCAGGCTGATAAGCTCTCTGATTAAGAGACTACTAGGCATAGTGCAATGTAAACAATGTAAAAGAAAAAGAGTGTCTAGCAGTACATGGGTACACTTCTTGTCCAGGCCAACAACTGTTTTTATATATATATATATATATATATATATATATATTTATTAAAGAAACAAACATGAAAAGAGATTGTGGTCCAAATCACTTAGGCAGTAGGCAGGAATTATTCAAGTGCTACTAGGTTTTGTGTCCAACATGACTCACTTTTTGGCTTCGGTTTCCATTTTCTCCACTTGTTTCCTAAGACTTTCATTCTCTTCTGTTACAGCCGCGAGCTGACTCTGATCAAATTGCATGGACTGTGAAGGAAAGTAGCAAGGCTTCCAAAAATAAATCATCACGGACTTTACTGAATTTACTTGGAGAAACTGCAGCACTTCTAATTACCTGGATCTGTGTTTCAAGTTGGTCTCGTTCTCTTTGAATGTCTTGTAGATGACTTTCCATGTTATTAATCTGTTCTTGGACTCTGAGTACTTCTTTCTGCAACCGAGCCTGCTCCAAATCAGCCTTTTGTTTCTCTCCTTGAATGTCCAGAAGCTCTTGTTTTAGGTCCTTCACCTCTGCCAGAAGACGCTTTTTAGTGGACTTAAGCTCACTGATCAACTGATCCTTGGAATTAGCATCCCGACGGTAGGCTTCCAACATCACCTGGGAAGAAAGACGTAGCATAATATTGTTCATGGGTTTATCAATTTTACTTGCACTTGATAGCTCAATATAGTTATGATTGAAGCCAAAAGTAATCTGTCAGAAAACACAGCCTGGATAAACTGAAGTCTTAGAACTTCTGTAGCTGTGACAGTCAACCAGCTCAACAATGCATCCTCCCACGAAAACATCAACAGTAGCAAGAGGGGGTATTCTCACAATATTATTTTGTATTCTACTTTTATTCAACAATGTCCATCAACTTGAATGACACACTCCATACTTGCAGGGAAATTAAGTGCCTGTTTGTAATGCTAAAATACATAGCCCTGAATTTCTACCAACAGTTTTCCCTCCACAGTTGATTACATTATTTACGATATATTTATGTAGCAATTTCAGAATGACAATTTAGATTTCTTACCTTTTGTTGTTGGAAGTGTTCCTTCAATTTTTGAACTTGTTTTTTCAAGGAACCATTTTCTTGTTGTAGTTGTTCAATCTAAAACAAAGAAAATGCCCATCATACTACATATCAAATAGCAAAAAATAATTTAACACCCAAAACAACTCAACACAGCATCATTATAGCCAAAAATAAATCACATTCCCGAAATATATTGCACAGATTAAAAACTTTCCTTCAATGAATACCAAGTTAAAACAAGTTTTGTCACAGCTCTGTCTATATCTTTATGCAACTTAAACTCTAAAGCAAAACTAACCGACATTTGTTGCGCACCTGACTGGTTTTAACCTGAACGTCCTGTTTGAGTTGATCCAACACATCTGATGCCACCAAAACATCCTCTCCAAGCCGTTCAGCATTTTCATCAAGTTGGCTCTTGTCAGCTCGGGCCGTCTGCAATGCTACCTCCAGAACAATCTTTTCATTCTGGAGGTACTGGATGTTGTCATTTTTGCTATTGCTCTCTGCCTGTAACTCAGCCAGATGGGCTTCCAACTCTACGTATCGAGCCTCGAGCTGGTTGATTGACAGCTCTTTGGTATGCAGGTTCTCCTGAGTGGTGGTCAACTGGCGCATCAGCTCCAGATGTTCTTTCTGGAGAGACTGCAGCTGCATGTCCTTCTGAGAAAGGTTCAACTTCATCTAATGAACAGAAAACAAAGATCAAGGTGTGGATAAGCTAATCACGTTTACAATTTTTCTCGTAGCACAAGAAAAAATAAAATCTTCCAAAAGATTTTAATGACAGTCTGACATTAGAAAGCAGATGACTACCTGTTCTAGCTCCATTTCCAAGGTATTGGCAGTGTTAGCCACTTTTATTAAGCGCTCCCGTTCTTCCTCAAACTCTTCTAGTTTGTGTTGCAGGTCATCCTCCACCATAGTCTTAGCATCCTGGATCTGCTTGTAAGCAGCTTCTTGAGTCATCATGTCTGCCTACAATGCAGAGAGCAGAAGGTCAGAATCATAATACTGAAAACATTGACGTGCATTGTCAAATTAAGTACTACTGTATGCTGTTCTCGCCACTTTAGATTGGTCAATTTGTAGAAGTAACAGACCTGTGTGGTGAGGACCAATAATTGTAGATTTGTGGAAAAACGTGAAATTAACAAAACTTGGACATTGTGGGTTTCCACCCGACTGACAATTATGCTAAATCGTGCAAAGCATGCCGTATATTTGTCAAGAATTTACAGTGGATATAAATTTGTTTCCAAAGAGCGATAGATGAGAAAGAGAGATTTTGTTAATGTCATCTGTAGCACAGAGCAGCGCACAACAAAATGTTTGTTGTGTCAGCTCTGCTATAAACAATGAAGAAATGAAATGAGCAGCAATAAACTGGAGACAAGGCTTTGAGGGAAAAATGACGGGTATAAATGTAAACACCAGTCTAAATAGGTGCAAAAACCGCAGGCAAAAATTTAACAATATTATTATATTGAATTAAATATTATGATAACAAAATCTACAGAGAACTATTGCGTACTCCTCCAAAATCCCCCAAAGTCCAGTAACTGCTTTAAAAGGAAAAAAATATATACCGAATAAAACAAATGGGACCAAGATAAGTCTTGAAAACTTTCTGCACCGTTAATGTGACGTACACCAGTACAACTCAAAACAAATAAATAAATCAATGTATATAAAAATAACCACAGATAATTATGTGTATTCTATAACTGGGGATGTGACTGTTCGCAGGCATTTTTTAATCTGATTAGTTAATTCTGAACACAACCATATAACGAGTTATTAGTAGGTGTGCGTTGAACAGAGGTGTGTAGACTGAATATCCACTGCATAAAGTTTTTATGCTCAGTTCAGTTTCAACATGCATTCATCCAAAAATGAAAAAGGGATGTACCTCGATGCTCTGCAGCTGAACAGCAATACGCTCTTTTTCTTTGATAGAACGGTGTTGTGTCTCAGTCAATTGGTGGGACAGTGTCACATTCTCTAGCTTCAGATGTTCGAGAACGCCAGTCTGGGTCATTTTTCCAGCCTAAGAAAGAAGATATATTCTACAGTAATTAGCATACATCAACAACAGCAACAAACCTTTTCCATTTTACCTGCATGTTAGCCATTTCACTTTGCAGTCTCACTCGGGCCTCCTGAGCCAGGCCTAGCTGTTGCTGGTACCACTGCCTGACCTGCTGGAGAGAGTCAATCTCTGCCTGAGAGGTTTTCAGTCGACTCTGGAGAGTGCTGCGCTCCAGCTGGACCTGTTGTAGCTGGTTCTGAAGACCACCCATTTGCAGTCGCATATCCTGGACTGCAAAATTAATGAATGTTATTGTTAGATACACATAATATAAATGTGTATTATAATTCATTTGGCCTTTAAAAAGATTGAGTGAATACCAATCAGGCTGGCTTTTAAGCTGACTGAAGTCTCACCTGTATTGTCCCTTGACGCGAGAGTCTTTTGCATTTCATCTACCTTCCCCATCAACCTGTTGTATTGGTCTTCAGCCACATTCAGGTCATTGCATAGTGATGCCAGACTGGCATTTTTGCTCTCCAAATTGCCTTGGAGCTCCACCATTGCCTTCTCTAGTTGGCTACAACTCTGCCGCAAAGTGCTGACTTCAGTTGTGAGGACACTCTGTTTTTCCTGGCTAAACTGAACCTCTGCCTTCTGAGCCTGCATCTGAGCATTTACGGTGGCAAGCTGGGCCTGGAGCTCCGTCTTCTCCTTTAGAGCCTGGTGGACAGGACAGGATAATGTATAAGAATTTGCACTGAATCATACAGTATTTCCAAATTAACGTCTGTTTGCTGTAAACGGGTAACTGGTGCAACTTCAGTGAGTAACTTTAAATATACTGTAAACACTATAGGCAAAAGAATAAGGCAAAATGATATCAAGGAAGTAAAAGGTACAAATTAGGTGATCCCTCTTTTTGCTACCACGAGAGCTTCCTTTCTCTTACGGAAAACGTTCTATGAATTGAATCTTGCTGATTCGTCAAAAATAAGAGTTGGAGGTTTGTGTTGGACCCAAAGGAGGTCTGTGCAGGCTTTTCTACACCAAACTAATTCCGCCATGTCATAAAAATTAAATTTTAATTGGAGGACAGTCTAGCTTGTACAAAAAAAAAATAATCTTCCCCACTGTAAAGTATTATCAACAAGTTGAGAAAGCATATAATTCTCCAAAATCCATTGGTAAAATGACAAATTAAGATTTAGGTAGAAAAATCAATGTCGTTCAACTCCTGAGGGAGGTGCGTCTGAATTCCTGTCTATATAGTGTAAATAAGAAGTTTAAAATCATCAACAAAATTCAAACCATTTGATTTTTGTGCTCAATCAGAGCATGTGCAGACCGGCCTTTTCAAGGACTACTGTGCAACTAGCTATGTACCGCATTGTTTGGAAAAAAATGTTTACCGGTGTTTACAGTTATGATTATTATACTTTTTTTAAAAGCCATTGGTGTGACACCATTCTTTGTAATTAGAATTAGAAATCCCTTTATTGTCATTGTACTCAAGAGTGCAACGAGATTAGAGAGTAAATGGGTGTCTACGTTATAACGCGGGATCGTGTTATATAACATGGACACCGGCAGCTAATAAAGTGAGGTGCCCCATATGTAATATTTTCTTTCCTTTTTTTTCATATTGGCTGAATTTAAATGTGGTTTTAAATAAGGGGGACGCTTTGTTGTCGGGAAGTAACAGTAAGTATGCCTTTTGGACTTTCTCATGTAAAACTGAGGAAAACTGTACAGCCGGTCTACTGTTCCACCACCAGGATGAAAACCACACTGCTCCTACCGAATCCGGGATTCAACTTCCTGACGGACCCTCCTCTCCACCACCTCTCAATAGACATTTCCAGGGAGGCTGAGGAGTGTGATCTCCCAATAGTTGGCAAAGACCCTCCGGTCCCCCTTCATAAGAAGGGGAGCCACCACCCCAGTTTGCCAATCCAGAGGCACTGTCCATGTCATGTTGCCGAGGCGTGTCAAATAGGACAGCTACACAACATCCAGAGCCTTTAGGAACTGCGAGGAGTTTAACCACCTCGGTGACCTCGACCACAGAGATAGGAAAGCATGCCTCAGAGTGCTTCATGGCCTCGCCAAACTCCTCCCAGGCCCGTGTTTTTGCCTCGGTGACCCACAAGGCTGCATTCTGCTTGGCCTGCCGGTACCCATCAGCTGATTCAAAAAGGCCCAATAGGACTCTTTCTTTATCTTGACGGCATTCCACACCGCTGGTGACCATCAACAGGTTCGAGGGTTGCCGCCACGACAGGCACCGACCACCTTACGGCCACAGCTCCGGTCAGCTGCCGAAATAACAGAGGTACGGAACATGGTCCAGTCGGACTCAATGGACGTGGGCAAAGTTATGCAGAAAGTGGGAGTTGAAACTCTTTCTGACAGTGGACTCTTCCAGACGTTCCCAGCAAACCCTCACAATACGTTTGGGTCTGCCAAGTCGGATCGGCATCTTCCCCCACCCTCTGAGCAAACACACCACTAGGTGGTGATCAGTTGACAGCTCGGGCCCTTTCTTCACCCGAATGTCCAAAACATGCGGCCGCAAATCCGGCTACCCTCTCGTCTACCCCATTGTACGGGCGCTAAGCTGGGGGGCAATAAGTATGCCCACACCTGCTTTGCATCTCTCACTGTGGGCAAATCCAGAGTAGAAAAGAGTCCAGCCCCTTTCGAGAGGACTGGTACCAGAGCCCAAGCTGTGCATGGAGGCGAGTCCAACTATATCTAGTCGGAACTTCTCTGCCTCGCACACCAGCTCAGGCTCCTTCCCTGCCAGAGAGGTGACATTTCATGTCCCTGGAGCCAGCTTCTGTAATTGGGGGGTTGGACCGCCAGGGAACCTGGCTTTGGCCACACCCAGTTCTCCCGGCACCCGACCAATTTGGTCCCTCCCACATGTGGTGAGTCCATGAGAAAGGGGACCCAGGTTGTCCTTTCGGGCTGAGCCCGACCAGCAGATGCTGGGCTTCGAGCCCCATCTCCAGGTATGGCTCCAGAGGGAGGCCCCGGTAACCCGCGTCCAGGCACGGGAAAACACAGTCCAATATTTGCATTCATTATAGGTGTCTTTTGAGCCATACTGGGTCCGATATAGACCTGCTTGCCATGGGTGACCCTGCCAGGGGCATAAAGCCCCAGACAACTTAGCTCCTAGGATCATGATAAGGTAACCAAAGGTTCACCTTTGTAAAAGGCAGAATATTTGATTTCCCTAATAATGTTTAGCACTATTTTGCCATAATGTTGTGGCTGGTCAGTGAATTTGTGAAGGAGTCATTCTAACCTGGTTGGCCTCAGATGACAAAGATTCCAGTTGGCCTTCAAGTCTCATTTTTTCTTTCAGCACCTGCAGCACTTCATCATGCCCCATGACAGAACTCTCTAAAGAGACACTGAACAATATAAACAACAACTGTGTTACAATAGTTATTTGACAGACCAAAAATAAAATCACATACTTGGATTCTTTTAATTTAAAAAAATAAATAAATAAATAAATACCTGCTCGAGAAGCTGTCTCGGCGGCTCCGTGGTTCTGCAGAGCCTTCTTGCTCCAATTCCTGTAGGTGCTGCTCATCACTGGCTGCTTGCAAAACTTCGTGCAGGGAGGGGAATTGACCCATGGCCTCCGGAGCAATTTCCCGTCCCTCAACCGTGTAGGTCCCTTGCTGCCTCTCTATGGCAGCAGAGAACATGGTGTTGGTTCCCCTGGTAGAAGCGCTGCTGTATGATGAGTTGTCACTGTCATTGCCATCATTTCCAGGCCTTCCTGCTGATTCACCACCATCAACCTCAGGGACAATTTCCCCCACCTGGAGCGAAACACCAGATCGCACTTCTCCCTCAAAGGTGCCCAAATGTGACATCACGCTGACCTCGGACAGAGTGGATACTGAGCTGATAGAGGACTGAAGGGAGGCCATGGTGTTGTCTGCAGTCTTTATTCCACCTACTGCATCGCCGCCACCATCACTCTCTGGAGATTTGTAGTCAGCCAAAGAGTGGA
This sequence comes from Idiotropiscis lumnitzeri, assembly GCF_059441095.1. NCBI lineage: Eukaryota > Metazoa > Chordata > Actinopteri > Syngnathiformes > Syngnathidae > Idiotropiscis > Idiotropiscis lumnitzeri. Next base: position 40,081,103 of record NC_142391.1, on the reverse strand, counting down.
TCTTGCTTGTGCGGGAGGATCTGGATTTCTTCTCCTTGGTGGGGGGAATTCCTAAACTCCCCAATTTAGGACCACGGGGTACACTGGTCCTCAGGAAGGAATATTCCTTGGTCATGGCGACTGTATTGGCCCTGGGAAGAGCCTCAGGATGCAGCATTAACTCTGGATCCAGAGTACTGAATGGTCTGCTTCTTGGTGTGCTGCGGTGAGACTAAAACAAAGAAATATGTAGTCATACTAGCAATATAGCTAAGTATAATATGGTGAAGTTACTAAGCCTGCTTTATGCCATCAGCCAACTGATCAAATGAAGAGCAATATCTCAGAAAATGCTTCAATGAAACTTTAAATCCATGTACTGGCAATGCATATCGTCACCCTTTTAAAAATAATGGCCTAAGTTGTATTTTGACAAAAGTTTTTTTTTTTTTTTGGTCATAAACGTCCCCTCAGGATGCTGGCCACCACTGCTAAAATTGGCTACATAGTCTAATAAATCATCCAATTACCATATACTCTTGAAAAGCAACAGTAGAAATAATATAATCAGTATTTTGACTTTTTTTGTATCATCTGAAATTTTAATTTTTTTAAATAACCAAGGTCATTATTTTAGGAAGGTGCTGATATGTCTACCATGTGTGTGGTCTTGAAAAACAGACAGTGGCATGAAAGATGGCTGAAAAAAACAGTGTTGGTTGTGACAACGCTATGTCAACTGGATACATTATTTAATTGTGACAGAGGCTGACTTTTCTCTCACCCGCTCCTTCTGTCTTTGCACTCTGTACTGTTTTAGCTGTTCTTCCAGACGTCTGCGAGCCTCCAGACGAATCTTCTCCTCATTTTCCATCTCCAATGAAGGCTGCTGGTTGGCTAAAGAGGAAGGGCATTCATCCAAAAGGAAACGTTAACAGCTGTCTGAAATAACATACTCATGAATGACTGCAATGGCATTATGCAGATAAAGAGGCCAAGTGTGAATCCCTTAATGCAACCTTTTATAATAAAAAAAATAATAATCCTGGAAAATAGGCCATCACAACTTTTAATCAACCCGACGGACGTTGAACAAAAGTGATTTGCTTGACTCCATCTACCCAAACACAATAGAAGTAAAGAATGTTAGTTTAGTGAATAACTTTACACTATGAAGTGAGGTTATAAACAGACTTGGGACAGATGGGCATTCACGCAACAAATTCATGCTTACACAAATCTGTCTCCTGCATAGGCATACTGAGTCGGAGTGACTGCAATGCATCACCCGTGTGACCCGTGACCTCCGCGACAGCCTGCTCAGGTTCAAGCATCACGGGTGGACAAGCAGTCACCCCTGGGGAAGCCTCCTGAGTTTGGGAGTTGACTGAGGAGCTGTCGCTTTGTGGAAGGGCTGTTGGAGACAGGGACCCATTTGTAAGGGAGCTCTCTGCAGCAGCAATGCCCTCTGACATTTCGTCTCCATTTGGCATCACATCCGAGCTGATGGGACCTGAAATGAAAGAGTCCCAAGGAATGTGACGGTGAGTCATAGTATGTATTGTGGACTAGAATGCAAAGTGAATGTGATTCGGTTGGCAAACTGGCTGAGCAACTATGACAACACTCAGCGGCACAGGCTAATTCCTCCAGTGGAGAGAAAGTCTTAAAGGGGAAGTCAACTCAAAACTGTTCTTTACAATAATATATTCTCTGATTAATATTGCATTTGTGGCATATGAATTAAGCAGTAAAATCCACTTGTTTTCATCCATGATGGTGGTTGCCTGAGCCCAGAAACTGCAATGCCGTTTTAAGGGAACAGCAAGAGGCAAAATGTCTGCAATTTGAGATGGATTAAAAAAAAAAGAAAATGTGTGGATTTTCTTTTCCCTAAACGCAATATTAATTAGAATGTCGCGTTTAGACTGATTTGACTTGACTTTACTGCCCGTCTAAGGCTCTGATGCCCTGCTAATTTTATTCACATCTAGCATCATCATGCTGCTAAAACATCACATGCATTTGGATACTAGTTTCAGATGATGAAGATAGGTCATTGTAAGATAAACCAAATGTAGAAGAAACAGGCTCAGCTGTGTAAAGATCAAATTTATACCCAAGTCAGAGAATAATCATGACAAACTTATCCCTGAGTTGTGTCGTGTACAAATGGTGGAACGTCTTTTGTGTACCAAGTTTGGGCTGATTTTTCCCTTTGTGATCCAAGGTGTCATGCTAATGTTTGTCTCTGTGTGCCATGCAATTGACTGCCGAAAGAAATTCATGGTCAAGCCTGGCTTTGACGGGTTGGACAACTTGACTGGTTGGTGGGTGCAGACAGCCACGAGTTGGTTATTCCAGTTTCAAGGTATGCATACATTTTCCCCTCTCACCATTGAGCTCAAACAACAGCAGATGTTCAGTAGTGAGCACATGTAGAGTCAAATGAAGACCACAGACGAAGCAATCAAATCATATTCCACCAAAAAAAGCATCAGCACTAACCATTTTGAATCCCCTTGGTTGGATTTGGATTGCCATTGAGACCTTGCTCCTTCAAATGTTGCTCATTTTCATCTTCTTGGAATTTTAATGTGCAGTCATCTTGCCCAGAATTGATCTCCATTTGAGCAATGTATTATTCTTTAATGTCCATTGTTTAATGATGATGTTTCTGGGTCCTCGTTGGTAAGCAACACAATAACTGAAAGCAGGTGCGTTCCAAGATCCAGAAAGTAATACAGCACTGAAAAGAGAAGTCAATCTCAGTGAAACAAATGCATAATAATATATAAATATATAATAATTAGGGAAAAGCGCAATGTCATAGACAAAGTAAAGATTTTTTATGATGCTCAATAAAATTAAAATTATTTCATCTAAAACGTAAGAGAGTGAATGGCTAATAAGACTATTTTGTTGTTAGTTAATCAGACAGCGTGGTGCTAATTTTATTGGTTGCTTTAATTGGCAACACAATTTTACTCTTCCGTAGAACGAAAACAACAATACATTAAGTTAAATACCGTGTCTAACGGATTAAGGGCAAGTGCACATCATTATTTATTCTTGGAAAATTAGCACCGATCTGACAACAAACGATTCATACCCCAGGAATTTATTAAACAGATGCCGCAATAACAATACATTACATCAACACGCCCAACTGTCAATTTGAGTTGACGTAATTGTAAATTAAACAAGATGCTCATATTAGGGATGTCGACGGCAATTAAAATATTTTTAAAAAGTTGTCAATTCCAGTTGTATCGAACCTTTCTGAACGGCACCAATTGGTAAACATTGGTTTATTTCACGCAGTAAAGCTGAAGTTATCAATTGAAAACAACAACAAACTCACATGCAAGCAAATTGCACGAAATACTCGGAAATCGCAAGTAACAAAGACGCAGTGCGTAATTGCAACCATAAATAATATACACTACATTTTAGCTGATGGTGGCTAAAAAAAAAAGCTAGCTATATGTTTGCGATGGGGGACCGGTCAAGCTAACATCAAAGTTGCTAACTCGGTCGCTGGAAAAGTCAGAGCCCGGGTTTAGATTACATTTTTAAATCATCACATAAATATGACAATAAATGCGTTTCGTCTAAGATGATTTAAACGACTATGGGCTGGCTATAAAATGACAAATTCAATAAGTACATTAAAATCATAATGAAAGCTCACCATACAAGGTTCGCCTTTTACTACGTGGCTGTTTGCTTTCCGTTTCCTAATATGTCCGACTGGAAACAACAAATACACTGCACATGCATGTATTACATACATGGAATGGAATTCAATGTGTCGTATAATTCTAAATGATTGTATTCACAAAAAATACATAATTGCAAACAAATGCATTTGATTATCTAACACTTTAATTAATCTGATAAATCTATAAATACACACGTGGCCTTTACAATATTGCTCTGCTGTCTCATGTTTAGCCTGTCATTCAAAAGCCAAAATAATATTCATAGAAAATGTGCATGCATGTGATACCAACTGATGTAAAGCTCATCCTCCATAATGTTGTTTGTTATAAATACGTACATCACCAAGCAACACTTGATTTTTAAACATGAAGTAGACCTGAAAACACAACTAAAAAGGGGAGGCGGGAGATGTAACGCAAGTAGTTCAAACAAAAGCAAATAAACAAACAAATAAATTAATAAATAAACGCGTTTTTTAAATCCACAATTTAAAAACTGATCATGCAATAGATGGCTGTTGGTGCAAAGAAAATGTCAAGTACTATGACATAGTTCGAAACAATCACAGTGGGTGATTTTAGGTGGATAAAAATAAACAACTGTTCAAAAATTAAACCATGACAAATTGAGCATATTTGAGTGTATTTCTGTCGTTTGAATGATTTTGAAATATATCAGTATGTGCGTTGGCACCATCTAGCGAGATTTCTCCAAAATAACGACAGTACAGATAAAAACAGATACGCGCTGGAATCCAAAGTAAATAGTTTCGAAGATGATATTATTTGGCCTCGACATTGACTATTTTTGTTGCTGCAATGAAAAGTATTTTACATCCTATCTTGCTGACACGGGGTTACTTTTATTTTCCATTCTCACAAAAGGGGCACATTTTATAGATGCCCACAAACATAAATGATTTTTTAAAAAAACGTTTTTGTAAGTTTGTGAGTGATTACATTGTCAACTCTGCACATGCCCCTACTGCATTTTATTAATTTTAAGTCTAAATATGTCGAGCCCAAAAGTCAATTATTGTATTACAGGTGCTGAAATCTGCACTGCATGATAAATGAACTCATATAGAATGTTGTAAAATAAAAAGACAACTCACATTCCGTGAGCAATACAATTAAGAGTATGTGAGCGTGTTTCAATTGAATTGTTCTAATGAAGGATGTGGTCAAGCCGGATTGTAGTAGTAGGGGGGTCTGGTCCCGTGTCGGCGTCATGAACGATGGAGGCGCGCTCCCGACACTTCAGGTGAATGAGAGGGAAGAGGAGCAGAACACGGTTCACAGTGATCGTATTTAGTAGAGACAATTGGAGAAAAAATGACTAGCATTTCGTCGCTTGGGGCGCATGTTTTCATGAATGTTTATCTACTCTTCCTGGTGGGATGCGTTGCACAGAAAGTAAGTATGGTAACTGAATAACGGATTGTCAAAGTTTGATCTCGTTGCCCACGTTGAGTATCGTGCTATATGGCACCTAGAAGGCATTAACTTCGTTCGCAAATCTTTATATTGAACATTTGTTTGCGCCGAGACAAAATAACTATTCACAATCCACAGAAAACAAATAGTATTTAATGAAGTGAGCGAGTCAGCGAACACGTCACAAATCTGCGTGGAGTACACTACCCGTAACAGAGCACTTGTTCATTTAATTGGCAGCGTTGTTGGGATTGTTTGTTCTTTTAAAATATTGTAAATCCGGAAATGATACACGTATATATTATAGTTTAACAGTAAGACATTCACTCATAGGATAATTTCCATGTCTGGTGTACTTTTTTAAATATAATTTAAGGATTAGTGTGCAAGCGGGCATGAAGTTCACAGTGAATTAAGAAACTACATAGGAAAACGAGTTTATGTAGTGCATCTGAATAAATCTTTCGTCTTCGGTAGGTGCGAGCCCTGCATTTTATGATTGAGGCATACGTCTTTGCAAATTAGTGTCAGTGACCTGCATGTTTGGAAGTAATTCGAATTCCATTGCACCATGCTGATGCTAACTTGCAGACCTTTGCCAAAATTGCCAAAACTTTCATAAATGTGTTTAATAGCAACTCAGTTGGATGTGATTATTGTTTTAGTTTGCTCTTCCATATTTGAGAAGGAGAATCCGAAGTTCCAATTGCTGAAATGAAAACTGCAATATGAGTCGTTTAATATTTTGTAAGCCTCTAATTGAGACAAATAACAAGTCTTAACTTTTTAAAATGATCAACAAGTGTGTAAACAGGCAGGCGGTGTCTATGGGGTCACACTTGTTGCACAGTCATTTAAATAGGAAGTGTTTCATAGTTTGACTTGGAATGTCACTCTCTATTACATTAACACAATAAAGTGCAAATTGCTAGTTGCTTGAGCCTTCAATATGGGTTTGAGACCCTCACTTGCTTATTTTATTAGTGCTAGTCATTAATTCAGTATTATACAATAGAACTTAATTTGTATAGTGCATTTGATAACAGTTGCAGCTTTTAACAAAGCACTTTAAAAA